>NC_092461.1:15712500-15902500 GCF_047495875.1 Pithys albifrons albifrons | reverse complement strand
ATTTATGCCTTTGTTCTCTTGTGCAAAGCACATAATTAAAATTCTACCTGGAAACAGGGAGTGAGTATAAATTCTTCTACACAACAAGAGCAGAGAAATGCCTATTGATTTCCACTGGCTGGAGTCATGCTATTCCCACATTAACATATGTTTCTGAAACCATCTCTGCAAAACAACCAAGATTCCATACAAATAAATGACCTTGGCTTGTATGGTTCTTGAAAAGATAGTATGGGCTTCCTTACACAGCACTTAGCTACCTCCTCTTCTGCTCTCAGTTGTTGCAAGAAAGGTAGCCAGGTCCTGAGTGCCTACAGCACTGGTGATTCGCAGGAACCTCCCAGACTCCTAACAGCAGAGCCACCTCTACTTCTGCAGAATCAAAAGCTGACTCATGCTTGCCTTTATCCCTGCTTTTCTTCTGGAGGTGCTTCTAAATGTCTTGCCTCAATATGATGTTTTGAACCCAAAGGTATTGCAAGAAGCAGCTTAATTATGTAGGGTACAAGGAATATTAGGACAAACCTGCTTTTTTCTTTCCCCCTTTCATATTCATATTTTTCTAACACTTAAATATTTCTGTACTCCACTGATATATCTACAGGATCTACTTTCATTCTGCTTCAGTGCCAGTATGTGATACAAGAAAATGATACAATGTAGATTCCACCATCCATTTGAGAATTCCTTTTCTATATGAAACCTTTTCTACTATAAGATATAGTACCTGCACTAGATATTATGTGGTTTGAGCATGGAGATAAGGAGACAGAAGCATGACTAAAAACCACTTGTACCACACAGGGAATGATTATTTCCCATAGGAACCCTTTTCCTCAATTCTTTCTTTCTGTAGCAATTAACATAAGTTTAGCTTAATTGACAATAATGCTAAATGTTAGTGTTAAGGTCAATATGCTTGACCTTAAGTTAACCCTATAGTATCAGGGAATAGTCTAGTTATAAGAAGGACATAACTTCAGCATAAACAATCTGTCAATCACTGAGAAAGTTGTGAGCATGTGGAGACTCTTCAAGAGGAGCAGACTGTGAGCATCAGCATCAGCGACAGCTGTTTTTCAGGCAATAAGTGTAAAGAAAAGACAATCAAGAATCAGATTTCTTGCTCAGCCTGTGCGCTTTAGAAACCAGAGTAATTTGGAAAGAGTCTGGAGGACCTGTACCATCCTGAAGTCATCATTTTGACTTCTGGAGATGCCTGAGAGAAGAAGAGTGCTTCTAGCTACAGGGGCTATGTGACCTGCAGAAGAACCACACATTTTCTTCTGCACTCTGCTGTTTCTCCCACGGAACAGGGTATCTGTGTAATTCATAAAATTGCATATATCGGTGTTTAAAATGTTTTGGTATGCAAACCCATGTAGTCTCCATATTTTCATTCCATTTTAAATGAAGGCATCTTCATTTCAGCCTATTCTCTTTTGTCTACCACCAGGCAGCTCCCATGTTTATTGAAATTTGGTGATTGCATGTTATATGATAGCATGCATTTAAAACTGATATGACTTTATGCCTTGTAAGAGAAGAACTAAGAGCAGTACACACCTTTGGCTACCAGAATAGGAGACTGAAAAGAGGTGGATGACCCCCAGATTATTCATTACCAGTGATGATAATAAGGCCAGAAATAAGAAATTGGTTCTCATAGGGATAAGAAAGTAGAACTAGAAACAATTTGCCTCTTATTCCATGTACTAGCTATTACTACCATAGTTCCAGCTGTTATTACCACTATGGCATATGGACAAGATGAGGAAGTGTAAGCAGAACATAGTGAAGAGCAACAATTCACCAACTTCCATCCTACCAAGTTCTTCATTCCCAAAATTGTTCTACTTACCAATCCCTCCTGTATTGTTAACTGTAAGATTGTATGATCCTTTCATATAAACTGTTTGTCCCTGAAATTTCACAGAAACACTTTCATTTACCTTTCCATTTATGTTGTGGAAAACTCAAATTCTCAATATTGAATAAGCTGTTGACTACTACTATACAGGCCTGACTGCAAACCTCTTGAAAAAAATTTTTGCTTGAATTCTATAGATTCTAGATAAAGTTTTAAATGGTTCAGACATCCTCAGTATGATTCAGAGGTCCTTACCAGAGAAAGAAGGTGTTTTCATAGTTTTCTCTTCTTAGTGGAAGTGATTTGGGTGTTGAAAATGGCTATGGTAAAATAAGAAAAAGATCCAAGAAAGTATTTACAGGTTTAACCTTTTCAAGTGAGTAATATAATTCCTTTTTTTGTTCAATCACTACTTATGTATTTATGAAATTTAAAAGGGAAAAATATTAGAAAAAATATTTTCTATCCTATTAGATATATTTCATAAATAAGCTTCAGATACATACAACCCATATTAGAACTTATTAGTTTAAATAACTGCTACTTGATTCTATATATTTAGAATAAAAAACTGCTGGGTTTCTTCTGAACTACTGAAATTGAAAACATATACTTTACCTTTAGGATCTCTGTAAATACATATTCATCAACAGACTGAATAATTGCACAATTTGTCTCTCTATTAACCACAGGCTAGATAAAGCTCTATTAAGTCTGGGAGAGATTGTTATTGAATACACAAAGAGCTAGCCTGGGACCTAAGACTGGATTTATTTACAAATTTCATAAGTGGCTACAAGGATGGATTAAAAATATATTCCATGATCCTCTTCAAAGAATCATTTTCTAGTAGTCCACTGGAAGTATTTATTCACTACAATTCCAGGAGCTTGGCAAGCACAAATACATGGTGTTAAATGTAGAAACTTTAATTTTAATTTTATTAAGAAACTCCTGAATTAAATGTTATTTATATAAAATAAAGGTTGCTTTTCACTGTCAAGTTAAGCCATATTTATAAAGATAGAAACTATTCGTTTAACAGATTAGTATTAAACATTTATTAGCTATTAGCTTTGTGGAATTGAGTTTCCTCAAAAAAAGAAAAATGAAGTAAAAAGGGAAGGAGTAAAAAAAAGAGAAAATTAAGCTTTATTCCATTGTACACATATGAAACCAAAAAGAATGCACAAAGACGTTTCCCTTTCCCTAAAGTCATGTAGGTGTGCAGTCACAGATTCTCTTTTAATAACAGGTGATGACCTTCAGGAAATACGATGTCTCCTCTTAAATAAGATAACCCAAACAGCAAAGAGAAGATACTTTAGAAAGCCATTTGTTTTATTCTGGTGTTATCTTTCCATCTCAGTATATGTTGTGATTCCTCAAATATGTTAGATATTTCTCAAGGCAAACACTAACATCTGCTCTTTCAATCCCTTCTCAACTAGAGATAGTGATGACTTCACACTTGGGGCCGGGATGAAGTTAGATAATTTAGGGCCTGACCTACAATGTGTGGAAATCCAGCAGAATTGAGGAAGGTTCACCAGCACATCACAACTGGTCTCATCTTGCATCATTCAGAGTAATAAGAGATTTTCTTGCTGACTTTAATCAGTGCAACATCTGGGCTGGCATTAGGCACAAATTTTAAACCTGCATGGGATTTCCCTCACTCACAGGAGCACCTCTTCCAGCTTTAGTGAGTTATGTTTATGATAAGCTTAAGAAGAGCTGGCCTTTATACTGCAAATTTTTAAACCTTAAAATTGATATTGTTAAATTAGAAGCAGAGGAAAACAGCTGTGAAAGCTTACATCTCCCCATGTGATTCTGCTTTCCTTGCAAGACTGCAGACTGGAACCACAGGCTGAGGTTTTGTCCTAGTGTCTCTCTATACTTAGGAGCATTATAGAGTCAGTCAAGTTTGAAAATCATTAGGATCTAGACTGCATTCATGGCACTGCTGTCCAACTTTTTCTCTGTGTCTTGGTCTTCAGCTCTGTGAAAACATGGCTGCAATTCTCACCATTTCTCCAGACTGTAGACAAACTACAGAAGAAGAGAACTTGTACCACTTAAAAAAAAATAAAGGACCAATCTGTCTGCTGATTCCCTTTCTGTGGTGAGAAAGTGATATGTCTTGTGTAATGAGAGAGGTGTAATTTGACTGGCTTGAACCCACCTCCCTTTTGAAGCTGTTGTCTCCACTGATTACAGAAGGAAGCCAAATTATTGCCTTGGACAATTCATCTAATTTGTAGCAAGGAGGGGCGAATTCTGTTCAATCCATTTCTACAAAATGGTAGGAGAGTTTTAGAAATAAAGCTATCTCTTTTATGCCTTTGAGAAACATGTAGCTTCATTAGACAAATATTTACTTCCTGCAAAGGGACGTGGTTGTAAAAGAAACAGGTAGGTATTTTCCATTTCATGAGAATTTATTTGCACAGGTTTAAAATGAGACAAAGTCTAATACATTTCAAATGAAAACATCATAGAGATATGGAAGGGGTAGTTTCTATCTAGAAGGTAGCAATTCTCCTCTTACTAAAACAAAGTTGTCAAAATGGGATGTATTTTAAAAAGTCACCATACAAACTTACAAATCCTATCAGTACATTGACAAGACACTGAATACAAGGTGGGACCCTCTTTCTTTTTCCCAAATACCCTCACAGACACAAACACAGGCATACAGCAATTACATTGCTGCCTCCACCTTTATTAAATTTATTCTTCCCAGGCCCAGTCTTGGCACTCAGCCACAAGACACTAATCTAGCAAGGATTGCACAGGAAATGTGCTCATGCTGTGTTCTCACACAACACTTGTGAAAGGCACCTCAGAAAATAAACTTATAAGGTACCAGACAGACTTGGGAGGTATCTGCACACTCAGAGTATGAACCAATTGCTCTTAGTCCCATAAAGTACAGACAAGCTGGCAAAAAAAAGACGCATCCCCCATGCAGATTTTTAAAATCCCATGTAGGTCACTAAACCCCTGGAATGTCACTAAATTAATGAAATGCTACACAAGGTAACAGGTCTCTTCCTTCACCTTGCAGGAACTTAGCTGAGGGAGAAATAAATCATGAACTGCGTGTTTTCATGATGTTTATATCTAGCTGCTGTGAGGAAGGCAGTGACATATTCTTTTAGTCTATCTAGTTGTTCTGACTGTACTAAAATTAGAAGACGGTTTTGTGTGTATGTGCATATTTTCTCCTGTAGACTCAGATTGTAGTGTGATTGAAGGTGTTTTCTTGGTTCTCTTTATGCAGTTTTAGATTATTTTTATGTCATAAAAATTATCTTTCATGTTTTTGAAATCTTTGTTCATTCCTATAAGGCCTTTATAAGTTATTGTTTTCTTAAAGGCATTCAAAATGTAAGTCTTAAAGAAACACATGCTGTAGGTGGAAAACAGAAAAGGTGTAAAAAGTTACAAAATGCCTCAAACAGCACAAGTGAATAATTTAATCCACAACTGCACCCTTTTATAGCTTATGCAATCACCTCTGATTATCACAGAGTCTCATTTCCACTGTTTCTCTCAAGCCCAATGACACAAAAGCTGCTCTGCTCAGTTCTGGGCTTGGGTGCTCACAGCAAGCCTCAGTGACAGGCCATTCTCAGCTGCTCTTGGTTCCCAATAATTAGCCGGCTATGGCAGCTACCTCTTGTGGTTTTGCCTGTGAGAGACATTTGACACAGCAGACATCAGAGGGATTTTTCAGGAGGCTCTCGTGGAGTCCGAATGGCTCTTAATTAACCACTTAGGTATCCTCCTTCACTCTCCTGCTTGGCACTTTCCAAATGGAAGGGGTTGCACTGTGGATCTAAACACCGGGGAAGCATGCTATCAAAAGATCTTGTAAATGAAGGCTTGTGTAAATTATTTTTAATGATTCCCTCCTGGCACATCATTATGTTTGTAGTTACACACAGGCACTTCAGAGATGGCTCATCTTCCGTAAGGTCAGCTGCAGGACCACCATAACTAGCTGCAGTCAGTAAATGGCTTATTAATTAGCACAGTGATTTTACATTGCTAAGAGCTCTGATGTATGGAGCTAGAATTGTAATTGTGTAGGATCGAAATAATAAGCCATCTCAGGGCTCCTTATGCAAATTGCCATATTATAAAATCATTACCTATCTAAACACTGAGTTTTAATAAGAATTACAATGATGAATTTTATGATAATTGACACTCAAATTTTAATCTCTTGGATTTTTATCATTTTGGTGGTTAAAGTGTGTTTCTAATTAAATGTTGCTTAAAATGCAAAGGATTGTTTTACAATTCTATTCAGTTCTTCTAGTTCCAATCAGGTTATTCTCTTTGGTCACAGAAGATGGGCCTTCTCAGTAATAGGTATATGACATTATGTATTACTTGTAGAGTAAGATGTTTAATCTTTCTTTTTTTTAACAATTATGATTTTGATGGCACTGTATTGTCAACTGTGAGACAGAGCACAGTGTGTGTCATTGGGTCTGACTTCCAGAGTAAAAATTACTCAAAATAAGGAATTAAAATCTAGGGAAGGTTTTGAATGCTTATGACATTTAATAGATTTTTCCTTCTTTTTTTGTTATGCCAGAGCATTTAAACAGATCTCTAATAGTTTTAATCTTAGAAATGCATGCAAAGCTAACAATATATAGCATAGTAAAAAATACCTAAAACTGATAGATAGATCATTAATGTTGCACAGTTGTATTTGTAGACAGATTTTATTTAAATATTACAAAGCTTGTTTATTTTACAACATTGTTCTTCTTTGAAATAATTACTTCAAAGCAGACACATTATCAACAAATCTGGAAAAAGTAATTATGGTTAGAGGCACAAAGCATCAATCTGAATATACCTCATTTCAGTGTCTGTCATAAGATCTTACAGGGTTTGGAAATTCTTCAAAAACTAGAAAACCATAGGCATTCACTTCTTAACACAATGAACAGAAAGTTCTAGGAACTGAAGAAGTCTTCTCCTATGAGCTGATCATTTCATTGCAGAAAAGAGCATGGCATTGAGAAAATAGTCTAGGTCAAATGAAAAGCAGAGAATTGCGTAAAGAATGGTTGTACAAATTCAGACTAGAAGTCCATCTGAAGGAGAGTTGTTTCTCCAGCAATGAACAAAACTATGCCTTCACAACAGTAGGAACAGGGAAATAAAATAAAAAGTTATGGTATTTCAGCTGAATAGGCTTCAAGGCTCTATTTTACTTGCAGCTCAGGAGCTATCCTGAGATGAATATGATTTCTCTCTATTAGCAATCCTCAACACACTTAACCCATGAGATTTATCTACTGTCCTTGGAATCCTATAAGCCTTCAGTACTCACAGTCTCCCTTGATGAGATGTTACACAGATCTACCAGTTATTGCATGTGCCTTTGAGTGTTTTGAACACAGCTCCTCTAAATTTCATTGTATAGATTTCTGTACTTGTATTGAAAGAGAAAAGGAACAACAAATTCCTATCCAGATCTTCCATGATGCCAATAATTTTGTAGATAATAGAAAAATATGGTGATCCTAATACAAGGAAAGACTTCAAATGGAAAAACAATGTGCAAAGTCCCATAGTCACTGTTCAGATCTTAAAATATTGCTGAAATCTTTCCTGTTTTACATGAGATAATTTTATAATGGATGAGAACAATTTTCAGATAATTGAAATACCTAAAATGCATCACAAAATATCTGTGATATTCCCAAAGTATGGATAGACTATACTGGGACCTGGTATGCTCACCTCTTCCTATAGTTTTGGCTGCTATCTCAAATAAATAATGATACCCACTATCATGTCTTGGTACTTTCCACAAAATTGTTTCACTGGGCACATTGGGAGGAGATTCAAACTGACATCTGAAAATAGAATGTATAGATCAAATGTGATTATTTCAGTTTTTGTCTGTGTTTTAGATATTTCTTGCAAAAAGCCTATATGAAAATTATTAAAACTATAATTAAGAGAAGCCTCTACTATTAATAGCTATCTTGTGGCCTTCTTATAGTTAATATTTTGAGGAACTCCCTTCATGCTGATCGACCACTGAAAAAAGGTATAAAAATTCACAGACATGGGCAATTACCATCTTTCTTCTATATTTTCTCTTTTAAATCATGTTGCAAAATTGGGAAATAGGCATTTTGCAACAT
Organism: Pithys albifrons albifrons; assembly: GCF_047495875.1. NCBI lineage: Eukaryota > Metazoa > Chordata > Aves > Passeriformes > Thamnophilidae > Pithys > Pithys albifrons. The sequence goes on along the minus strand of NC_092461.1, from coordinate 15,894,442 downwards.
ATTAGAAGCAATGACCACTGATGGATTTGTTGTTTGCTTAGTACCTTTCTTCCACCATAAGTCGAGCCAACTATACTCATGGTTATAAAAAAACCAAAGATTGTAACAAAATCAAATCCAACCTAGGCTGTCAACTCCTGAGTACACACCCTGTTATTGGCTGCAATGCACTATGACTCAGGCCTTGTGATGAAATAAGCAGCACAGATACATAGAGTCTTTATTCTATATTGCAATAATTTGTACATTTTTTCTTAGAATTCATGTATTCCCATTAAAGTACATGCAATTTAAACATAATACATACATCCACAAAGCAATCTTTGCTACATATGTTAGCTCATGACTATCTGAATTGGACTACATTTTAAAATCCACTTTTAAATGAATCTCTGGCAGATAATGCTTATATAGATGTCCTAATTATATAATTGGGAAGAAACCAAAGGGTACAGAAAAAACTTATATCCAGATATTGTCAATTTGTTGATGGAAAGAGAGAACACACCTACTAGTTTTTTCACTAAATCTGTGTTTGGCCAAGGACAAAAGTTACTGCATGTGGTCACATATGGAAACAAAGAATTTTAAAATTCAGTAAATGTTGATAGAATTCTAAAACTGACAGATTCATAGGCTCCTGAAAATAATTGTTACCTACATGGAAAAAGGGTTAAGGTGATTTTCAACACATACTGTATACAGAAGTTTTCTTTTAACTAAGTAAATCTAGCTTTTAGATCTGAATATATAAAAAGGTAGTTTTAGTATAAAGCTGCATTTCTCTTTGTGTGGATATATGTATTATCTATAAAAGCTTGTTCCAAGCTGTAACTGAGCAAGGCCAAATCTTAATGCTTTTATACGTTATATTGGATAATTTATAGAGTTCTGAATAGCACTGAACTACAAAGTTTCGTTCATACTTTTTTTTCTAAGTGTGTCTTGAACTTTTATTTTAACAAGAGTCTGCCACAACCTGATGTTTTGACATCTATAAAGTATTGCTTAGGAAGGGGCAGAATAAGCATACAGTTGTTGTTACACTTTAATGACTGCATTTGGCAGTGAGGAACGATTAAACCAAAGTCAGACAACTACCAAACTGTCTTTCCTGTGGTTTTGCTACTTTAGCCCTGCTTTACAGGCATCCAATGGTACAGTCTCTTTACAATCTTTTAAACATTCCTCTGTGATTTTTGGTATGCTGTGCACACTAGAATGTAATCAACATCTGCTAATTTCTGTCCATTAAATGTATTATCATAACACACAAGCATGATGTTTTATTTGTATGGCTGAAATGAGACTTATGACCCATAATCCATCATATTCCTGTCATATTTTTATATGTTGTCTATTCAATCCCCAGGATAGTTTAGAAAGCGTAAAGCAAAACTCGCCTTAAGTTATAGACCAGCTGCTGAGGGTGTCCAGCTGAACAGGTCATTGTGCTTTATTTTTGCTGAATCTAGCAGGAGTTGCTCATTCTAAGCCAAACATAATACAACATGGATGTCCCCAGAAGCTTACAGTTGAACTACTATGTCTAAACTTTCTAGCAGGCATTTTTCTGAAAATATCATATGGCAACAGACAATGCTTAGAAAAAATGGATTTAATTTAAAAAAATAAAACAAGGAAAACATCAAGAAATATTGGAACATTTTTGTGTATGAAGAAATACATATAAAGTACTAATATTGCATGCATAAAAAAGGAAAAATATTTTTGGAAGTACTGATTTTTAAAAAGGAGTATAATTTAAGTTTAAATCACTGGCTTCTTTAATAGTCCATTATTTTTTCAAATTTAAAATTCAGCTATCTCAAACTTAAAATTATTTTTAAATCATTGGCAAAATGTATGACTGCTCAAGAATTGACTGAATTTTATTGTATTTTCGTAAACGGCTGACTGACCATTTTAAGTCTGCCATCATGGATAAATAGGGGTCTTTTGCAGTCAAAACTTGGCTGTCAGTATTTTACCTTTCAGTAATGCAATCCCATATCAGTAGGCAGTCTAAGATGTGATATCGGCAGCAATCCCTACACACATTTTGCAAATTAAGGATGGAGTATCAGAGCTGATTTTGAGTGTCTCATCTTAAAAAAAAAATTTAACGTTGTAATGCAACTTTGTATCTCTATTTTCAATATTAGCAATATAAAATCAGGGTAGATATTCATATACTAGAGAATAGATCTCACCTTTTTTAATAAAATATGGAAATTAAGCAACACAGGAGAAATAGAAGAAGAGTGAGAAGAAAAGAATATAGTTTTATTTTATTCCAGGTGTCATTCAAGTGTCCAATCAGCATGGACTCTAAAAAGTACTAATAAAGGAGTAAATATGAATGGAGATCATGGTTTGGAAATTGACAGATTTATATTGCAACCCAGTCCTGCCCTTTTATCTTACATTTCCTACTGAAAAGAGAGAGCACTAACATCTATCTTTGAAAACACACATAGTACAAAGAAAGTAATTGCAAGAAATGTTCCTGGTATGAAGGGTATGCCTTGGAAGAAGGGGAACACTAAGTCACAAACTTTGTGAACTGTTAGAAGCAGTAACTGTCCTAGAAGAAACCAAAGTTCTGGCTAGTTAGAATAGTCTAGTTTGTTTGCTTGTTTGTTTGCCAATTTATTCAGAGGTTTTGGTTTTTTTGTTTTCTTTTTAAGTAGGGAAAATATCGTTTTATTCCTTAATTTTGAAAATTAATCAGGTCAAAATGGAGTGACTGATAAAGGTGGTGTTTCATACCTGAGGGAGTAATGATAGTTGTGGTCAGACTAATATATTCTTTAAATAGATCGCAAATAATAAAAAGTCTTCACAGTGCTCCTAAAGCAGACTAGGTGAATCTCTTTGCATACTGGTAATATGGAGAGCAGTCCTCTCATGACTGTACTCCTTCTGGAGTATTTGCCAAAGCCTTCTGGCCAATACAGTAGCAGAGCAAAAGCCTAAAACTCAAGGGTAGTTATAACTAATCAGGTTCTTGTAAAAGCCTGTCAAGCGTATCTTTTCTCCCTACTTTCATGGTCAGCATTATCACCGGATTTGAAAGCAGAGAGGTATGTTTCCCAGATAGTTAGTGAAGACCTTCAATTTCCTCGCCCTTGTACTTCAGCCCTTCTCACTTTAGGCAACCTGTTAAATCCTCTGTTATTCCCTGTCTACACCTCATGCATTGCTCTCAAGAGTCTCTTGCTCAGTGCCTATAGAATGCAACAGACCAGTATGTAGGAGGCTTTGTTTTTAATTCTGATTTAGCATATGTAATGTAGGTATGTCTGAAGGAATATACAAATGTGACTAGGAGGAATATAAATACCCATGACTATAGAAAGCCAATGGAGACATCCTTTTGGAAGCAGACAATTTGTAACCTAGCCCTTTTGAAATAGAAATCCATTGCCAGTAGGCAAAAGTTGTAATTTTCTAGATGTTTGGGGGTAGCTTTTGTTTTTGTAAGAACTAAAGAACAAAGTGAACACAAACCCTCTTAAATGTTCCTGTAGCAAGTTCCCCATTCAATATTAGGTGGACATGATCACAGATTTTTCAAATGTCAGCTTCAGATCCCTGTTTCTGTGACTCTTTTTTCCTGCATCTCTTTTATTTGCATAGCTAGGACAACTTGGAGAAGTTCCTTTTTCCAGGCAAACACCAGTAAACAGCATCGGAAAAACTGCTGATTATCTGTTTTCCACTCCAACACTGTCATCTTCTTACTGAAGAACTTGAATTTTTAATTTTTTCTGACATTGTAAGTCATAACTAATTTCCTGAAACAAGGAAAAGGCTTGTTTTTTCTCTTACTGAAGTCTGATAAGTAAACTTGAATGTACCCAAGCTGCTAAAAGTAGTCTAAGTGAATCTTCAAAATAGGAAGCATTAAAAAAGCAAATACAGAGGTTGTCACAAGCAGACCTAGCAAGTCTTTAATAAACTGCTTGCTTATGACTGTTAAAAACACTCACAAGTAAAAGGGGGGTCACATAAGATGGCAGCTGAGAACAGTAATATCACGTTCATGTAAGTGACTGACCTGTAGTGCAAAAAATATTTTCCTAAGATGGGGGAAAAAAAAAAAAAAGACAGGAAAACCTTCAGTGATCTTCAGAGGAGCCAAGTTTATTTTCATACAAGGATAGTTTTTCTATCTAAATTTCTAAGAGGTTAAAAAAGAGATTTAATTGCATGAACTGGCTACACAATTATGCACTTTAAGTACTTGCTTCCTTATGAGTCAATCTTTTCTCACAAGTCAGTGAGAAAAGTGACTATTTCTGCTGCTACTCCCTCTGATTTGTCAATATTTTCATGGTATAGAGATATACAGACCTCTCTACAGTATTCCAAACAACACAGAGCAAATGTTAACTCTTTATCAAATGTTTCTTCAATTATAAGTAATTGTTAGTTTTACATGTAACTTACCCTTCAAATCCATTTACATAATTATGTACCACCATTCATGCTTTAAATTTTCTCCTGTCCCTTTCTAGGTTGTTTCCTAGTGTTTCAAGCCATTATTCTATATTTATCCTTAATTCCTAGTTTTGCTGAGATTTGCTTGCCTTAAAAATAATAATTACTATTTACTATTGCTATTAAATCTTAAAAGGTCTTGAATTGAATTCACTCTAATTGTTGACCTATGTTGAAAAAATCTGTAAAGTCTGATAGTCTAACTTTTAACAACTCCGTTTTTTCTTTAAAATAGATTTCAAGTAGTTACAGGAATTAATGACCTGAGTTATTACTCTTATTCCCTTTCTTTGGTAAAATCTCTATCAAGAAAACTGTCACTATATTTAACAGGTATGGTTTCTGGTCAGCGAATGTTGAGTCTTAGATGAAACATTTCACTGTTTGTTGCTGGATTAGTGTTGATATTTCTTGGCAGAGGAGTTTTGGCAAAAGTCACTTTTATATAAGCCCTCCCAGTAAATTTCATCTGGGAGCAGTTTCATAGGATTTGAGCAGAAGAGATTGCTGATGTGACCAACTTTCTCTAAAGACCAGTGAGTTACCATGTTAGTAACATTGCTGCTTTTAGGAGGAAGGTTGCAAAGGTGTTTGAGGCAGATGAAGTCAAGGTAAGGTATCTGTATAAATGACTGTGCTGGCCCATCAACCTTCCCTTTCAAAATTGTTAGTATCTCTGTACACATTTGTTGCTGCTGCCAACACATCTTACTTTGCTTGCCATTCCTAACAAAGTAAATGCCATTATTATTCACAGAGATGTACATCTATTCTCTCCTTGGCACCTCTGCCTTTTCAAAGGAAAAAGATCTAAGAGTGTCAACGTGTTGAACTCAGTCAGGCATTTTCTTTAGGGACCACAGGAAGTTTACCTGTGCAAGTGTAAAAACATTGAAAAAATGTTCCTCTGCTCAAAACCCCATTTATTGCTGAGCTATGTGGATAGACCTATGTGTTTATAGACCCTTTTCTGAGGTGAGTCTGGCAAAACAGAAATTGTTTTCATTATTAGGATCACTTATGTTATCATTGCCACAAATTCTGCAACATTTTTGTATCTTTTCAGGTAGCACTTCACTTGGAATTTTATGTCAAGAAGTATATAGCAATTTCCCTTGACCATCCCTAGGAGGATAGCAGATGGGGAGAAATCAGAATAATTACTTTAAAATAGACTTCATTAGATATAGAAATATAAATCATACCACCACAGATTGTTTTAAAGTGGTTGTCCCAGGGCCTTCAGAAAGACTGAATGATGAAAAAGGAAAAAGGAAAAAGGGCTTGAAATGAGCCCCAAGACAGCACTTTTGAGTGTTTTCAGTTTTAGATCATTACATTATATTAAACATATTGAAGAAACTATAAAGATCAGAAACTTGTGACAACAGTAAGGTGACAGGATCTTGCATTATTTTTCAATTTTCTTCAATAGGCGACATTGACATAGTGAGATTTTTAACGGTTTTGCAACATTTCATTTTGTAAAATTTTATGTAATAGGGCATACTGTCTATACTTTATAAAAAATCTTAGATAATACATATTCATCTACAGGTTTGATTGTGCTAATTACAGGCAATAGTAAGAATTGTTTACTTTCAATTTGAATTCTAATGAAAGTCATATTCAGTAAAATGTTGTTTGTCTTGATACACCTGGTTTTTAAAGGAATTTCAAGTTTTACTATAGTCATCCTTTTTAGTAGCAGAGTAGTTCATGATCATATTTTCCTGAAGTATTGTTGAAGCAACAATGTAAACACTTAAAAAAATAACAAAAAACAAAAAAATCAAAACCAAAACATAACAAACCACTTCAATCACCTAAGCAATAGGGAGCAAGACAAGTTAGTGATACAGGCACTGAGCTAGTAAGTAAGGAAAAATGAAAAAATAAAATCTAACTCAAAAAATCATCCATATTTCAAACTGGTTCTGTATCCCTCCTTAATCCAAGAGCTTGGGCTATTATGTACAAAATAGTAATTTTTTCCCCAATCTTAAAAATATAATGGGGAGCAAAATTATACCTCAAAATCTTAAAATGGTTTTCTGGTCAGCCTTTGCTACTAAGTGAACTACTACATGTGTAGCTTTTAAAAGTTAAATGTCTACACATAAGATATCCATAATACACACCAATATACATTGTCCATGCAAAATCAAAATAAACTTTTCACAGGTGAGAAGCTTATGTGCCAAAACCCTAAGTGTACACAGACAGAGTTAAAGTCATCATTTCCTTGAGAATGATCTTACTTATTTTATTATCTGCAGATCAATGCTTATGACTGACAAATTTGTAATGTGTTGAGAAAGTTCCTGGGTTTAACATGCTAAGGTTAGTACAAAAAAAAATCTGTATTAGGATGCATATCTAAGGTAGCCAAGATACATCTTGTCTTCTATTATCAACTGGGAAATATGAAAGGAGAGTGACTTCTAGAGAACCAAGTCTCTCAGAGACAGTGTTTAAAGAGAAATCTTAGATTCTACCTCTCAATCATCTGAAAGGGAGAACAACAGAACCTGGTTTGCTGACTCAGGTCAAACTCTATTGGTGGATAAGAGTGGGAGTGAAATCCCATTAGGAAGTTGAGTCTTACACCAGACTTCAATGAGATGTTGACTAATATTACTGTGTTTATTGCTGGGGATTTTGTTTGTTTGTTTGTTTGTTTTGGGGTTTGTGGTGGGGTTTTTTTGTTGTTTAATAGGAGAAAAAAAAAGGTTTTTTCCTAAGTGTCATCTAATTTAGTGCACAAGGTCTAAGTCAATATGAAGGGCAATGAATTCCATGAGAATTGCAGATGGAAGAGGTGACATTTGAACTCCTGAGTTCAACATTTCCCAAAGTTACGCAGGTATCTGGTCAGAGTGGCTTGATCTTTCCTGACTCATTCAATTTTATGGATTCATCTCTAAATGTAGAATTTTTACAGTGGCTAAAACACTTTCTAAAGATCTCAAACCATGCAAGAAAAATTAAACTCTAGAAATCAGTACCCAAAAAGCACCTAGTACTTAGCAGTCCAGAAATTTCTAGGTAATTTGTTATTATATATATTCTTTCTGTATTAACATATTTTGAAAAGAGGTTTCATAAAAAACATTGAAATAGCATTTAATATTCTGCATTTTGTTTGTTGCCATTTCAAGGATATTTAAAAGAAATAAGTATTTAAACTTCATGTTACTATGAATTTGGTAAGGCAATACTAACACAGTGCCTCTAATGCTTTTCCGTAATACACAACAAGCACAAAATATGTTTTATTCAACTAAAACAGTTTTGTCTCATATGCCAAATGGTGATGATATGTCACTATCATACAATAAAGTTTTGTGCGTTTTCTCTCTAGAGTTTATTTCATCACTCCACTCTTTAGGAGCATTTTCTAATCATGATTATTTGCTTTTGTAACGATAATTTTTTTTGCATAATTTTAGTCTGAATTTTACCTTATCCTTTTAAATGTTTTGCAGTAAGTAATATTTGGCCATGACAACTTTCTGCCCAGAGATGTAAGCAGCATCATTTACTGTGATATAGATATAACTGGAAATGTTTGGAAAAGAAAAAAATCAACAAAGTTTCTTACAGATACAGCCTATGAGTGTGGTAAGGATCTCATCAAGACCTAGTGCATTTGCTACAGGGACAGGATGTTTCTTACATGGATACTGTGAGCCTGGGACATGCCTTCTTGCTTAAGAAGGTGATTGTAGTGTCCCCAGCATCATTTATCTTTCTCATAGGAGAACTGAGAGGCAAAGAGCAAACAGAAAGTCAGCCTTGGCTTTGTCAGTTATCAACATACTGTGTAGGATTTAGACCTATTTTTAGTAGGACTATTTTTACTGTGGGAGAATACTGAGGGAATATTTTAGGGTGAATTTTTTGATAAAATCTGCAAAAAGCCAGGTATGGAAAAGCATGCTTATTACGTGCAAAGGTGAGAAAGCAGAGATAAACAATCAGAGGAAGGAGAAAAGGTTGTCACTTTGGTTTTGGTTTTGGGTTTTTTTTTGTTTGGTTGGTTGGTTTTTTTCCCTTAGATGGGAAATTTCAAAATCATCCCCCATATATTCAGCCATTATCTAAACTATCCAGACTATGATTTTCCAGCTCTTGCATAGGGTAGGCATAGGCAGACAAGCAGCAGAAACGTTCTCATAGTATTTCCACCTCAAGATCTCCTCTAGGGGATGTACCTTGGAAATTCTATTCTTGTCAGAATAACAGCTCAGATAATAGGCCTAGATCAAAGCCTCCTAATTCAAACCCAGTGCTTCCCTAAAATACAAACAACAAACAAAAGTCTCCTGACCTGCTGTTCTGATTTCTGTTTTAAAAATAACTGTACTCTGCATTTATATGCAGCTGATTTTTACTCAGAATCAATTGTCAATTAAGAAATATTCCCTTCACTTTGTCATTCTGTACAGGTCTATAAAAAACAGAACAAAACAAAACCCCGACAACAACAGCAACAAAGAAAACAAAACAATACCAAAAAACCAAACAAAAAATCACCCCTACTGTATTAGATGTAATTTAGATTTTTGGCAATGGAATGTGGGAAGATTATACCCAAAAGATAGCATATGTGTCCTAAAATATCAATGTTTTATTAAAGTTGCCATTCCCTCAAGTTTGCTCCAACTTTTTCCTTCATCAGTCTCATGGTTTCATATTAATTTGTTCCATTTTTTTTCCCTAAGAAGCTGCTAAAATCTACTAGGAGCTCCTAGAGTTGTTTTCTGAAGACTGAAGTAGGTAATCTGAACAACCCCTAATCTGAACAAGGTTTGTTCAGCAGTACCTTTTTTCTCTGAAGCGCTATGTTCAGCTTCCTTTCAAATGACCTAAACTGATGTAAAGGTCTATTTAGGCTTTACATTAATACATTACCAGCAACTAGAACTGTAAGTTTCCCAGGAAGCAGGAAAGGGAGCTTTCAGCTAGTAACACTTCTTATATACATATATATTTTATAATGTAATGCAAAAATCTATGCAAAAATTCCAATTTAGAAAGCTTTGCATATGTGTATAAATATATTTTAGAATAAAATGGGGCAAACATTGTACTCTTTAAGTTTTCTCTACTTTTGTCTGCCTTTATTTGCCTATACTCCAAGATATCAAAAGAAATATGGAATATTCTGTTAACCTTCTCTGTAGTAACAAGATTGGGATTTTCCCAGTGTCATGGTTTAACCTCAGTAGACCCACACCACTACTTGCTCTCTCCTTGCCAGTGGGATGGAGGAAAGAGTCATAAGGGCAAAAGTGTGAAGAATTGTGAGTTTAGAGATAGAGAGTTTAATGGGTAAAACAAAAGCTTCAACTGAAAGCACTGGGCAGGCAGTTCTTCAGCCACCTCCAGGACAGCAGGGCTCCACCATGTGTATTGGTGGGTTGGGAACACTGTAATGCACACAAGGTGTGCTTGCACTCACTAAACACCTCCATGTCTGACATATCAGCACCTGTAACTCTGCCTCATCTGCCAGAACTGCCCTATCAAAAGCAATTTAGTAAATAAATATTTTCTAATCTTATCTCTGATCCAACAGCAAGGAAAACTAACATCTATCTACCTTTCTGAGACACTAAGAAGGGGCTGAAACCAAAGAATGTCCAGTACAGCCTTCTTCTCCTTATGTATGCTATACATATATAGATATAGTATATGTCATGTGTTATATTATACAGACACATACACACACACACACACACACACACGTGGACATATATATATATATATATATATATATATATATATATATATATATACATATATATATATACACACTTTCAATCCAAAACCTCACAGCTGTTTTTTACATGGACACCTTTTACCAACATGAAGGGTATTTGAAATCTCATTCATCATGTAGCTGGTCTGAGCTGATGTTTGTAATTGCAGAGGAAGGTAAATCACAAACATTCTTGAACACCTAGAGTAAAGCTGCTCTGGCCCTCTTTTGGGAATGAGGTTCCTGTGTGAAAAAAATATGAGACTTATAGGGATCTTCTCTTTGTGTAGGTTTATTTCAAGCGAGTGTGCAGAGGGAGGGTATTAGACAACAAATCTAAGCTGGATTGCTTGGGTGGGGTGGAGGGTAAGTAAGGGAAGTAATTTGTGTTTGCCCATGTAGCACGATACAGCAGGTCTATTAGTCTCTCATTAGTCATGAATAATCAGCACCAAGAATTAAGTGTTGATTTTTGTTTGGTTTGGGGTTTTCTTTTGGTTGTTTTTCATTGTTTTTTGTTTGTTTGTTTTCTCTTGCCAGTTATTCAAGTCTCATAGATGAGTGTAACTATGTTATCTTTACCACAGACAAAAGCTTGTTAGTCTCCAGTGTTTTAATCAAAACAGTAGGGACCTTTTGCAATGAATGCCATTTAGCTGCATTTTCCTATTTTGCACTAACTGCTGAGTTTCTCCTGGGGGAAAGAGCAGCTCTCTTGCCTCCCAAAACTGCCTATCACAGAGGAAGTGTTCAAACACAATGGTCCCTATGATTTAGAGATGTAAAAAATAAAGCTACATCTCTGATAATTTCTCTGGGCTTTTTTTTTTTTTTTACTTCTGGCAAAAAGACTTTTTGTGCCCTTCTAAACACTTCATATTTATTTTCTTTTAAGACAGTGGACAGCAAGGATATTGAAAGTGTCAGGACATTTCTGTCTAGGAAAAGGAATCCAAGGTAAGATATGATAGGTGTTCAACTACAACAAAGAATAGAGATGAAAAGAATAAACTCTTCTCCATGTGCCTTATAGATAAGACACACAGCAATGAAAATAAATTATGCCAAGGTGGGTTTAGGTTAGGCACCAGGAAAACTCTCAGTACTAATAAGGCACTGAAATATATCTCTGGAGAGTTCTCACTACTGGTAAGCAAACACCTGTGAGGAATAACACAGACATAATTTCCTCTGCTTTCATATAAAGGTGTGAACTCTCAGAGACTTTCCAGTCTTGTTTTCTTAACTCTATGGCAATGAATACTGTGTAGACATAGGAAACTACCCTCAAATTCATACATGGCATACTACATCCTTTAGTCTATGGTTCATGTTCTATACCCTATATTTTACAGTTTGTTGTTATGAAAATGATCTATTTCCTATACTATCAAATTTAAAATGTGATACTTGGTTGGTTAAATCACTCAATACCTTAGCATAATAGCCTTGTATTTATCTCCCTGTTTACATACAATAGAAATTTAAATTCTAAACTGTTCTGTATATAGGAATACTTTTACAAAGCTGGTAAACAAATTTGAAGTTCAGAGTCTTGATGCAGTTGTCCTTGCTGCTCTAGTTAAGTCATCCTGCAATAATTTGTGACATGTATTATTCTATGCCACAACCAAAAATACTTTTTGTTCCATGTTTTTCTTGAAGAATGGTCAGTAGCACATACTTAAAGATCATAAGATACAAGACAAGTATATTCAGTTTCCCTGGCATACCTTCCAACCTACAAAAATTGCTTATGTGTTAATTTAGAGCTGGGTTTTCTATGTAGCCTTTCAGTTGAGATGGACCCACCTCTTAGCAGTGTGCTTAGCCTTTCATAAACCATTTATACATTTGGCCTCTCGTGACAAGCAATTCCACTGTATCATTTCATGTGATGCAATAAACCCTTTCTTCACTTTGTTGTCTGCTAATTTCACTGGCAACTCTATCATGGCCACATCTTCTGCTTATCAGAGCTAGGGAATAACTTTTTAATTATCTTAATGGCTTTCAGGATTATAACATTCTTGCATCTCAGTTTAACATTTTAACCCTACTCTATTCTATTTCTCATGTTGTAGGAACTATGGAAATTTTGCCTCCTCTGTAGCTTCTCTAGTTTTCTTGTGGCTATTTTGAAACTGGATGACTGAAGCTGAGTGAAGTACTCAAGACATGATTTCAGAATGCATTTGTTTTGTGTTTTGTTTATGATCTTTTTGGCTTAACTTTCTTTCCTAATAATTTCTTTTTTTATTTTTAACTCCAACTGAATGTTTAGATTGTAGTTTTAGAGACTGCATGCTCCTTTCCAGAGTGGCAGTAGTTGGTTTAGAGCCTACTAAAATGCAGGTATAAATAAAACAATTTTTTCATCCCTCCAGATAACTTGACATTTAATGACACTGAATTTTACTCAGTATTGTAAGAATCTTTTGTATTTCTTCAACCACTGCTCTGAGTAATTATGTAGTGTGGGAAGAAGACTGAGTACAGAAATTCAAAATTGCAGTCCTTGGCTACTGGAGTGGAGACTAGGAAGCCAGTCTTACCTAGATAAACTCAAGTAGCTGTTTAGGAGTCTTGATCCATATTTCAGTCATGTTTGAGTCAACTCTGGCCCAAGGTCAGGAGAAAAATGGTTTAGACTTACGTCTTTATCCATTCCCTAGCTCTGTGACAGACAGAGCTTGAACAGGGACTCTAATGTATAACAAGGGTTATTTTTTTAAAAAGAATAAATAATGTATTATGGATTTATTCCTGTTGCCTTCATATTATCCTTCCAATGAAGGAATAAGATGGTCACTTCTTATGAAACTATTAACTCTCAATTAGCTGTATTCATTCCATATGTCCTTGCTATTAGTTTGACCATAGTAAAGACTATTACTCAGAATTATGACAATCTATTTGTACCAATACTGTTTGGGTATGTACATATTTTAATTGCAGAGCAGAAATAATGAAAAGATCATAGTAGAAGAGGCAGAGATAAGGTTTCATTTAATTTGCATTTTACTATTTCCTGACATCTGACCTTGTATTTGGAGCATTGATATTCCTTCAATAAATGTAGTAGTGTTTATTTCCTTGACTATAGATTTATCAATAAATATGAGATATTTAAAGTGATATTTGTATAGCTGAGCAGACTTAAATATCACCGTTATCTTCCTTTGTAACTCTTCTTAGAGTGCAAGAAGAACTAGACTTTAATGCAGTGATTATCAATAAAATGGAAAACAGAAAAAGACTTTATATGTTGGTGAGAAAGTACTTATTCCTGGATAATATAGAGAAATTTGAATGACACAATGGGGGAGTAGGGAGATCGTTTAAATAGGTTTAAGAAAAAGCAAACTGGTAAAAAATGGGAGTATGATACATCTGTTCTGAGGGCTACAATTAGCATAGGAAAAAACAAGAAAAAAGGAAAAAAAAAGAAGAAAAAGTTATTCCATCCGTGGTTCCAAAATTTCCAGCCAGCAAAGCCCAGTGCCATGTGCCATGTTAGGACAGAGCATACACAGTGTGTAACATGAAAGAACCTTAGAGGCACCACAATATTTAACTGGCACCCACTAGCTTCCTGGGGCATTCTCAAAACAAAGGACTGTAAAAAGGAAAGAAAGGCGGAACTTCCAACTAAATTAACATTATTGAGACATGCTCTGTTTTGATTGTTTGCTTCAAAGTTGCACAAGTTAGTATGTTAAGTCTAGTTTCTGTCTAAGGCAGTTAGGTGATACAGGTTTTTTTGGAAAGCAGCAATACACATTAATACACAATTTGTTCATGTTTTACCAGATAAGCTTGGAAGACAAGGAAGACACAAATAATTACTTTCTATTATTTTCATTTTTATGCACTTATCAAATAACACCAAAGTACAAACTGCTCCGTTTCACAATTTTCAAGAGTTCAAGGGCTGTTTTTCCTCTTTCCTTAGAAAGCAAACTGAATTCTTCAAGCACTTTCTGTGAAATGTTCATATGGAATTGTTCATTTTTGAACTCAAGTGTGTGTCCATTGTGAAAGCAAGTTCAAGATGCTGCTCAGCCTTTCTGAGGGCTTTAGTTTTAGTCATATTTGATTAGTCTTTAAACATAGTATGAGGCAGTTTGACATTCTTTCTGAAGATGTTGTGTTTGAAATGTGTATATCAGTTTGGATAAATATCGGTTGATATTAAGCATTATATTTATTCCCTAATGGAGTATATACAGTAGATATTCAAGAGCTAATGTTCATCCACACCATTTCTACAGCAAAAATAGTGTTACTTTGTAATCTTATAAAGATTTAAACTTACAATAATGACAGATTCTTTTGTCTATGTGTGAAGACACAACTAAATTTTCCATTTACTTATTTGGATTTGAAAAATACTCCCTTGTTCCAAGATTATTCTGAAAGCTAAATATCTTATGCTTACATAGTACCCATGAAATGTCTTCAAAGAGATAAAATGTATTTTGATCCATCACATTTACAGTGTATGATGAATAGTTGGATGTTGAAATTTGTGCTTGAGGGCTAGACATATTGGCGTTGTCTTACAAATTTATGCAATTAACTATAAATTGTAATGTATTTCTGTTGTGATAGTTCTTATCAACATATAATTAACATTTTCATATACTTATAACCTATTTGTCTTTAATAGATATGCAATTACAATCCTGCTATATTTATGAGATTAGCTTTAAAATACTATTTCTTATTACATATTGAAATGAGTAGTAACTACAGGTATCAAGAAGAATATGTAACTTTATACAAACAGTATAAAGGCACAGAAAGCCAAACTAATTGTACTTTAATTACAATACTCTCTCTATAAAGCATGATCACACTTCCATCCTACTTTCCTAAAGAATTAATGATTATTCAGTCATACTTTTTGTCAGCTGTGAATCCACCTCCATGTCCAATAGCTCTGAAATATGTTTGCCAATCATCTCAGCCATGCTAAAAAGATACTTTCAAATATTATTTTGAGTATGTCCATACCCTTCATGAAAATCAATGCTCACATAGAAAAGAGCTCTGAACAGAGTGCATGTAGGGGAAAATTTAAGCCATCATGTACTCACCAGGCTGACCACCTGCCACCCAGTATGTGTTAAGTTTTTATTCATTGATGGTGTCATTAAAAATGATGAAGGCAGAGGCTGAGGCTACTGCAAGAGTGAGGCATGCAAGGGAAAAGGAGTTCATAGAACAAACATTTGACACGTAACAGGTTTGTGCAAGGCAATATGAACTTTGTTTCTTTGTTTGTTTTTTAATTTAGAAATTACATTGTCTGGCTGTAATGCAGATACATTCTCTCCTTACTACTTACTTTTTCCTTCTTGCAAAGTGCTTATTCTGACTTGATTCACGTTTAAATCACTTTGCAAAATTTTCTTAACTGACAATAATTTTGAGGTCTATACTTTTTGTCTTTATTTGTTAAGTTTTAGATGAATGAAGAAACATTTTAAGTTGTTGGAAGTTTTGCTCCTTGTTTCTGCCACTTTGTGTAGCTAATAGCCTTATTGAATGTACACAAGAGGGAACTCAGATTACAAAGTCGTTCAAACAGAGTTTACACAGATGGATAACTGTAGCACGTTTTAAGGGTCCATCTTCAGAAAATTGCTTTGTCCAGCATCGTGGTGTCTCAAAGCCACAGTGGAATGGCTAGGTGTGGAATAGATAATGATTATTATATTAAGAAACAAAATTATGAAGACTTACATGGCATTCAAAAACGAGTTTTCTCTAATCTTTCTTAACCTTTGCTCTTTCTATAAGAAGTGTCCTCAGAGGAGCATTCCCCAATTTAAGAGCAAAGAAAGATACTGCAGTGTAATGTTTCTCATTTTTCAGTAAAATCTGGGTTATTACAATTCATTTGGAGTTTTATTCTGTGATATTTTATCTCAACATTATATGACATCATTAAAGACATCTTATATTGATTTTGCCTATGGTTAGAAATTATGTCTGCTTAATCAATTCCATTATGCATTCAACCATCCATGACACATCAAAGGCTAATAAGATTTTTTTAAAACTTTGCTTGCTTAAAATGATTTCCCTCCAGATCAAGATGCAGAGCACAAAATATTAATCAGTTTAAATAAATATCAAGACTACCCAAATAATATGAATAATTGGCACAGTGCAGTGCCTACTGCCCAGTTCCCAACAGCTGGTCACACTGGCACATGGCACCATCTCAACAGTCTTTGAGATAATGACTTTGGCATCTGCCGATGAGCGTTTGCTACTGCCCACAGAATTTACAACTCACAAGTGGGAAACAGAGGCTCCAACAGAACTTTTTTATGCAAGGTCTTTGAAATTTATTAATGTAATGCAAACACAAGCCTTCCAACCCATTAAATTGTTGATGTTATGCGAATCCACTCTGGAATTGCAGATCCTCATTAACATTATTTGCATGTTAATCTGCATCTTTTTAATTAGTGATATTATTTATGCACATAATTTTCGCCTACTGGTGCCAAGGCTGAAGCGCATTAATTAATCTACTGAGATGCCAAACTGTTTATTTTCTCCCGTACTTTTATTTGTTTACATGGTGTTTTGGATTCAGGGAAAATAAAAAAGAGCCTCAAGAATAAAAGCAGAAAGACAAGATTAACTAAAAGCTCTTTTTGTTTTCATAATTTAAATTGTAATATTAGCCAAATGTTGTGTTTCTTCCCTCAGAGATCGGTTATTCAGTTACATTACCTTGATGTATTATTAAAATTTATAATGGACTCTGGAGGCTTCTTTTAGTTCTCTCCTTCATTTACAGAATATACTCAATGTTATTTTAATCTTCCTACAACGCTTCCATGCATAGGCAATGATCAGTTTTCCCTTGCGAATCTCCAGTGCTGCTCCACTTTGCACAACTGATAAACATTTAAATAAGCCTTTTCAAAAAAGAATAGCATACTAAAATTATTAACCCATTAATGGAGTTAGGAATTGCCTGACAATTTGTCTTTCCTCTAACTAGGTCAATTGCAACACTTATCTGATCAACAGCACCAAACTAGTCTTATCTCTGAAATACTGCATGCCTTACAAAGACAAACCTAGAAAATGTTGACTTCAGCATTACCTTTATTTTTCTTAGATAATTATCTATTACACTTGCTGGCATTTCTTCCTTCATCTTTCATTTCTTCTTTAAAATCTTGCCCAGGATGGACTTTAGACCAGTATGATACCAGAAGGAAATGTCAGATTTGAAGGCACAGAAGGATTATTTGTGTAATAGGTTGAAAATTAAAGATGGTAGCTGTTAGAGGCTCCATGTAGGCTTGAAATGTAAGAATAAATCCTTGGAGATGTGGATTAGGGAAAAGGACAAAATAAGCCCTACGATATGGGAAGAAATTCATCACAGAGCAGTCATTTTTGCATATATGGTTTAGGGTTAGGAAAACACATGAAGTGTTTTCTGTGACTATAATATATACTCTTAGTTTCTTTTTATGTCTAAAATTTCAGCTGCTTTTTCTTTTTGTGACAGTTCATGCACATTCCTCTTCTAGGAAGGGAGAGCCAGATGGCACCTCTGTGACCAGTTACTTGAGCACCCACCATAATTAAAAGGTCCTCAACCTTCCCCCCTGCCCCAGCTATGTTAGAAGAGTAATTTAGTTCAATACACAACTGGTTATATTGACTCTATTTGCTTGTGAGAGATGCAGAGCTGTTTTTAGTTATTTTACACTTTCAATGTGGTGCAAAACACTTGGAGTAGAATTGGAACAGCCACTGTTTATCAAATATCTATTTTCTCAACATGTCTTCCAATAAATTAGGCTAACAACAACCAATGCGGAGTCCCATTGACTAAGCTGGGGAGAAGACTTCTACCTGATTGCAGAAATCAATAAATTAGGCCAGAAAATATTTCTGCAGCTTTGTATTTACCTGTGGCATTTTTTAAACTACGATTTAAATGGTTGCTTGTATTAAGTACCGTGTGGTTCTTTATACATGCCTCAGCAGAAAAGAAGCATATTTTATTCTTGAGAAATATAAGATGACCTTGAAATTAAACTCCCTCATAATTCATTGAAAAAAATGGGGCAGAATTAAGGCCACATAGGCAACTTTTCCCAGTATCAGTTAAATATTTATGTTTTCTCAACATACGTTTCTTAATGAAATCTCTCTCTATATATTAACATATCTTTGTATGGATATGCATATGCATTGCATAGAGCAAAAGAAATCATGATGACAGAGAGGATAAAAAGGTAGACAACTTGCAGAGAGAGCATTGTTTATGACATCTTCTTAAGCAAGAAGTGATGAATTGGCAAGTGACTTCTGAAACAAATCCCACTAACATAACGAGAAAAAACTTAAAATTCCCTAAGGGAAAGAAGTTTTGGGTACTACTTTTGGTGTAAGTTACAGAAGCTTGTTTCATTAATAATTTAGATTTGATGTAATATTTTCATGTCATACAGTTTGGTTTTTTGCTGCTTGTTTTTCATTTTCAAATTAAGTTTTTCAAAAAATTCAACTGCAAAAGTCAAAATACTTTATAAACATTTTTAAAAGAAACTAAATAGTAACAATGAGTAGTATCACTAAGAAGTTAAGAAATGGCAAAACAGAGATATTTACACTCAGTCTTTACAAATCTGAATTCGCCCCAGGTCACACAGGAAACCTGTGTAGCCCCAAAATGCATCTCTAGACTTGCATTTCTGCTATTTAGTGACATTTATGTCTGTTTGGCATTAGGTATGGTCATAAAGTGATAAAATTCATTGCCTATTTAACATTATTCAAATTACTAAAATGAGCTGGATTGCTAGTCTTTTTCAAATAAAAGGAATGCAAAATGAAATTTGTCATTATTCATTATTGGTTAAAGAAATATAAATACTTCTTAGAGGTTATTATTCACCACTTAAGACCAAATTATGAACCCAAGGGATCACTCACAGAGATTTATCCTTTTGTCTGCAGACTAAGACTGACACATAAAAATGGGGTTACTGTGCATGGAAACTGGTAGTTGGACATACAATAATATGACCTATACACATTCAGGCCTGTTTTTGCATTTTCCACAGGAGCATATTAATGAAATATGTATATTCAAACAACTTACTAGATATCTGCTGCAAATATATAGGAGAAAGGAAAAAGTCTAGGATATTCCTGGAGTGTGTGTAAGATAACCTCTTCACACAGTTGGTGAGGGAGTCAGCTAGGGAAGATGCCCCACTGGACCTGTTGTTTGTGAGGGGAGAAGGACTAGTGGGTAATGTGACAGTTGGACCCTGTTTTGGGTACAGCAAGCACTTCTTGGAGAAGTAAGGAGGGGTGCAAGCAGAACTGCCACCTTGGGTTCCCAAAGTGCAGACTTTGGTCTGTTTGGGCCATTGCTTCAGAGAGTGCCTTTGAAGGCAGTCCTGAATGGTAAGAGTACAGGAAGGTTGGACATTCTTCAAGAAGGAACTCTTAAAGGTGCAGTAGCAGGCTGTCCCCACATGCCAAATGACGAGCCAGGGGAAGAGAAGACTGGCCTGGATGAACAGACAGCTTTGACTACAACATAGGGGAAAAAAGAGAGTTTATCACTTTAGAAAGAAGGGACGGGCAGCTCAGGAGGACAAGGGTGTTTGAGATTATGCAGGAAGAAAATTAGAAGGGCTGAATGCCACCTACAACTTAAGCTACCTACTATTGTAAAAGACACTAAAAAATGTTTCTATAAATACATCAGCACCAAAAGGAGAGCTAAGGAGAATCTCCATTCTTTATTGGATGTGTTGCACCAGGTAAAGGTGGGTTAGGTTGTCTATTAGGAAAGATTTCTTCACCAAAAGGGTTGTCAAGCATCAGAACAAGCTTCCCAAAGAAGTCATTGAGTCACTATCCCTGAAGGTGTTTAAAGGACATGTAGAGGTGGCACTGAGGGATCTGGTTTAGTGGTGGACTTGGCTGTGTTGGGTTAATGGTTGGGCTCTATGACCTGAAAGGTCTTTTTCAACCTAAACAATTCTGTGAGAGTTCCTGAGATTTTTCCCTGGTTTTTCTTGGTTATAGAATGGATATTAAACATTAGGAGGAATAGGAATCAAATATTTATTGAAATTTTCCCTAAGTGCAGAAGAATAATTGTAAATGCTGAATGATCTTTGTCCTCACATCTATAAGTGTGTTCTATGGATATGAAGTGTTTCAGAAGAAATAATGCCATCTGTGTGTTCAGAATTTTAAAAATATTTGCACTTTTCAAAATATTAAAAAGTCTACATTTTTGTTAGAACTCTCCCTCTAACTAATCAGTATATTCACATTTTTATTTCATATATGGAGATAAACATTTAATTTCTACTGTAGACAAAAGCCACAGTTAGTTAGTTAGTTAGTTAGTTAGTTAGTTAGTTAGTTAGTTAGTAGTTAGCTAGCTAGCTAGTTAGTATTATTTTTCATTTAATTTTCTTTTAATTTGTTCCTCTTCTCACTAAACCTGTAAATCATCTTCATATATTCATAGTCACAACTGTGGAAGTTCATTTTCTGAATATATCTACCAATATGTAGAATATTCTGTGTTCAGGCTTTGTTGGTATAACGAGAGTACACTGTGTTAAATCCTGTTCTTTAAACTTGGTTGAGAACAAATAAGTTTGCAATATTTAATGATGAAATCTGTTATTTAAAAGAAATAATGAATGAATCCTTTTTTAGGAAAATACATTCAAATACTTAATGAAAAATAATCTGGAATATACCTTCAACTGACTTTTCTTTCTCACAGTAATTCTTTTGTTTTTCCTGCAAACTACTCTAGCTCTAGTTTCATGTGTTTGTTAGTTCTATTGAAAACAGTAAGTGCTTTCAAGTAAACCGTTCAGCTTTAATGTTATTATAAGGCTTCAGCAAAAAAGGGTTAAACCTTCCTTTTCTAACTTACATATATATGAAATGGAAAAAAATAGGAATTTGCCTTTGGAATAACCCAGTGATAAGGATCCTGGTAGCTTTAGTTCAAGCTGCCTTTCCTCAAAGATTTGTGCAAATTAGCTCTTAAATCTAAAGTTTATACTTAATTTTTTTTGCTAGGATACCCCATCCTTAAATTGCCTCCTAGGAATCTGCTTTCTCCACTGGCTGTTCCAAGTCCAGTTAGGAACACATTCATAGGTCAGCATATAAGATGCTGGATAAAGCAGCAGTTATGTCACCATGTAGACTTCCATTTCTTTTCTTTTTAAACACATTCTCACTCATTAGAATATATAAATACGTTAGGCCAAAGAGTCCCAAGGAAAGAGGATAAAGGATGCTTTCTCATCTTTCTCAACTACATCACTTTTAATCCATTGAAGTTTTTTATTCTCATTCAAGGCACAATGTTAAGTGAATTTAGAAAAGCTTTTTGTGATGAATATGATAGACATAATTTTCTATTACTTAAAATTGCAAAGATGTTTGTTAAAGATTTTAGGTGTATCCTTTAATAAACTCTCATATTTCACTGAGTCATTCTTGTTAAATTCTTTCCAATTATGTAAGTTAAGGAAAGCATAGGTGTGCAGTGACACTTGCACTCTGTGTTCATTTGTAACCTCTTTAATTATAACCACTTTCACTTAAATATAGCTGACCTTTTTTATTTAATTTCATTTGGCTGTTACATTTTGGAGAATATCCAGCAAAGCACTTCAGCAAATTCAATAAAGTATACACTATCATTAATATAAAATCCAATAATGATGGTAAACTGGCCTTCCTAGAGACTGGCCATTAAGACATCATAATTTGGGTATTGACATAAATATTTTTAGTGAATTACATAACAAAACTAGTTTAGAATTCATCCTGACTTAAAATACGAGGTTTAAATATTGGATTGTGTATGCAAATCACATTAAGGGTACTATACCTTGAATGTATGAGTAAGCATATTGCAAATTCATATTACTACTTGCCCTTTGCTACAACTATAGAGGATGAATTCATATGTAGTTTCACTTAAAGGTTTAGCTTTCCGTTTACTTCAATAGCAAAAATGCCAGAGAGATGCACTGAGCTATATTGTTATTTAAATATGTGTTCCAGTATTTATATTCATATGTGACTGTGCATAGAGGAAAAAGAAATGGTATCTTTCATCAACAGCCATTAAGTAAAATCAAGTAGTTGAGGTAATTTCATTTTCTGATATATATACCCACTTAAAATATCTATTCTATATGTCAAACCAGATACTGTAAAAGTGGATTTTAATGGGAATAATGTATCTGACTTTATTTTAAGTGTACCTACCATTCTATATTTGACAGGCAACATCACAAGGCTTTCTAACTGCAATAATTTTGGCATTCTTCTCTGTAATGACCTGTCCACCCAGAAGGATCTCTAAACTAGAAGAATGAATCTCAGCCTGAACAGAAAAATAAACTTCTCACAATCAGTTTCTTTTCAAGATGCTTCCAATGTTATTATTCCATTAATAATGCATTTTCAGTTGTCAAAACTGATCAGCATCATAGTTTTTTCCTAGAAACTGTTTATTATAAATCACTTCATAACAATACATTATTTTGAGGTGAATAAGAAAAAAAACATTCACTGTCAACTAGAATTAACAGTTAGGAAGCTATAGTCTCTTAGAGGGGGAAAAGGAAAATTAGCATAAAGAGATCTATTTTAAAATATCATCATGTACTTGTTGAAAAAAAAACAACAAAAAACAATGTGTAGCCAGGCAGAGAGATGAATGTTACCTGAAGCATTTCCTAATTGTTCTTGTTGGCTAATTAGAAAGTAATATTTGAGCAATAACTTTTTTCCTACAGTCTCAGCCAGGGTTTGTATCACATGTGAAACAGATATTATATAAAGAACTCTCTTGAGAAATCAGAATTGTTTAAATCGAACTTTACTACTATGACAACATTTTTCATCTTATCCTCAGACCTGTAAAAATCTTATTGTTTACCAGTTACAGTAAGAATCCAATCTCCACATGAATGTTTATGTATGTTGAATAGAGGGGAGACATTCCATCAGAGAGATCCCCATTGCTAGAACAGATGGGCATTGTCTCTGTACTGTATAACACAGTGATGTGGAACATTTTATTTCACACAAAAAGCAAACCTAGTAAAATTAGCTCTTTTCAGTGCTTTTGACACTTTGGTGGAGAAAATCTCCTCTCATCTGGGTAAACGAGTATAAGACATCTGAATCAGTTTTGACTTGGGGAATTCTGTATGTAAAAACTGACATTTCTTTTTTAAGCTTCCCACCCAGTGCCCCAGGTCCCTAGAAAGCCTGTTAAATGCTTCTGATAAAAAATGGTGACGTTTCATCCTATTTTGTCTCACATGAAAAAATCAATGCTTTCATATTAACCTATATTTATAATTTTAATTAGAGTCTGCTCTTCAATAATGAAAGTGTTTGCCATTTAAATTCTAAGTTTCAAGAGATCTTCAGAAAGTTGGCCAAAAGTAATTACTAAAGATGGGAAACAGATACAAGGAGACTGTGTTACTAGCAATGCAACAGGTACAAGTCATCACTGAAAAACAAAGTCCACATATTCTTGTTGGCCAACCCTGGTCCCCAGTCATAAATCCTAAAAAGTTGAGGTACCTCTGAGGGGAAAAATAGCACAAACATAAACCACAGTTCTTACTGATATGAATTGCCAAGATGCTTGGTTGCTAATTACCTTCACAGTTCCAAAAACAAAATTCAGAAAATCTCAAAGCATTTTCCCTGGGCTCTGCAAACTGGAGGTGGCAATTCCCTAATCAGAATCTTAGTAAAAAAGTTTTAAGCATTGTTCTATCATGACTGCATAACCAGTAGATGTCTTCCAGTTTCTTTGCATAGTTCAGACCAAATTGGTACAAACTGAAAAAAACAAACAAACAAAAAAACCAAACCCCCCCCCCCCATAACAAAACAAAATACCCCCAAATTGCATTGCAACCTTCCTTCTAAGGAATACAAATAATCCAAATTATCATTTCCTGTCAGCTATATCAGTTAAACCTTTTCTAAGTATCAATAAAGAAAACACCAAAAAAGATACTCAAAAAGATATAGCACACTGCCATGCAAGCCTAACCCATTACACAAGATTTGTTCAGTCAATCCTTCAAGCAACTGCAAAGCTAACCTTTGATATAATCTAGTATATCTGATTATATCTGATATAATCTGGCTATCTGCTAGAGTTCTACATTCAACTATTTTGCCCTCCTTGTTCCATGGTCATTGTCAGAATTAGGAAGAAAGGCCTAACTGTTGCACCTGTATCCAAACAGGCAGGGTTTTATTTAATTCAAATGGGTAAATTTATCCCCACATTCCACTAAATTCTTCTTTTTGCAGACAAATAAACAAAAGAAAATAGCTAAGTGAATATTTCATCTCCATCGGCAAGTTTATTTCTGAGCTTCACTGAAATATTTTGATGTCTTAATTTAAACCACCCCCAAAACATGCCAATTTATTTCACTTTCTTACCAATGAGCATCCAAAGTCCGGTGTCATAACGCGAGTCTAAATAAGTAAAAAGGAACTTCTGTATATAAATGAATAGATCGGATAGATAGATAGATAGATAGATAGATAGATAGATAGATAGATAGATAGATAGGACTGCAAAAGCCCTAAAGAATAATGTTTAGTATTATGTGAGCTATCATCCCAGTTTCATGACAGGATCATTAAAATGTTCACATCCCCATTGAATTACTTTTCCTTGGGTATCTTGTACCATGGACAGTGTCTCTGCAAGCAGGACTGTGTGTAGTTTATGAGCACGCAACTTTTCCATTTTCATTTTAAACACATTTTAAACATATATCGCCTAATACCCAAAATAGATGCATGCTCATGGATTAATGAACTATTATGCGAAGCATCAGCATATTCACCACTTCTGTGAGTATGGAAGTTGTTAGTCAAGTGGGGAATTATCAGCCTTAAAACTCATAAATCATTAGTCTTACTGAGTGATCAGCTTCCATCACTCTTTTTAGTTTTCCCTGTGAACAGTGTTACTTCTCTGTGGTTTAACTTTTCTTGTCCTGGATATTTTTGGCTACTGTACTGTCTCACAACTCAACAACATTGATCTGGCATAAAGTAGGGCAAAAGTCATTTGGTGAGGCTTCATAAGTCTGGGCCCTGACTTAGATCCCTGGCAATTCCTGGCCCACAGATTACAAGGGTCCTTTTGGGAGTCATCCAACCAGAAGTACCAGCAGCTGAAGCCAAGTGTGATTGGTGTACTGTGTGACATCATTTTCACCAATCACATGCTACCTCTGGATGTTTTGACATGCACTCTTAATCAAAATAACACAATTGCGAAGAAGAAGATTCTTATTCCTTAGCACACAGGAAGTAATAAGTTATTTTTACTGATGTTAAAAGTCTACAAAAACATTTAACTAAAAAAAAATAAATAAAAAGTGTCCATTCTGCACCCTGGAAAAAGGTCATAATTTTCATCTTAAAATTATTCATGATTTTAAAAGTATTGCCTGCCATTTTACTAAATGGGATACTGAAAGAAAGAGAAAAATCTTTACAATTCTAAGTTCTTCAAGAAATATTTGAGAAACTGCATATGCTACTAGCAATGTATTACCAAACACACAAAAAAAATGTTTTCCTTGCTGCTGTCTCCTTAAAGATATTCACACTGACTTTGACAGCCTAAGACTCTTGCACAGTGCATCCTAACCTGAATGTTTAACATCCATCTGTGATATTTAAAGTTTAACAATCATTTTTCTCATATACTTTTTCTAACTCAGAAAAGAGTGTTCAAGTTTGAAAGAGTGCTTTGATTTTTACAAGAACACAGTAGCCTGTTGCATGCCATTTCGATCTGAAGGATGTCACTGCTTCCAGCCATCAAGAGATTTCTGAAGAACCAGAAACCTGTCAAGTACGACTCTCTGTCAAAAAGCAAAAAGGAAATACGCATTTTGATCTGAAAATTCATCTCAGACCAGGTACATAGGCTTGATGATGACAATTGCTTCTCCACAAGTCTATAATGTCTTTCTTGTATGGTTACATGAACCTTGTATCTGTATCAATCAAAGTGTACTCAAGCATATGACAAGATGCTGAACAAGCCTGAAGTCCCAGCCGGTTTTCAAGTTAAATAGAATGTGAAGGAGATAAGAGTTTCTGACCAGAAAATAATTGTTTTATTGTAAGAAACTGTACTACCACAAAAGGCAAAACGAAGGTTAAAAGACTCCAAACAGAACCTGCTGTCCACAGGCTTTGCAACTAAGACATTTAAAAAAAAACCAAAACGAAACAAAAAATTTCTTTACCTGTTGGCTCAAGCAGCACACTGTCCACTGAAAAAAAACAAAGACCAAACATTCCAAAGGCACTTTTCCTATGAAACTGAATTATATTTCTGAATAGCCAAGCTGCTGAATAATTAAAAGTTTTGATTCAAGGACTCTGTTGGTGTTTTCTATCTGTACTAGCTTCTCTTCCATTGTTAATCTTTTTTGACATTACTGTTTTGTCTTTTATTACAAAATGCTTTTTTTCCCTTTTTTTTTCTTCAATTTTAGTCATGCAGCTTTCATAACATCAAGAGGAAAGACACAATGTAACACAAGCATGTCATGGTGCTGCTGTTTGCCTAAGATCAGCAATAGAATTCTCACACCCAGAAGAAGTTAGAATGAAGATATCAAATACCAGCAGAGAAAATATATTGGTTTGGAGGTGGGTTTTCCCAGCTTAAAAATTACTTGACTGTTTTAACATTCTAGCTCCACAGAAAGCAATCGCAAATGGATAAATACTGAAATGCAGAAATAAGGACACATTAAGGGTATAATTTACACTGAGCTGAAATCCAGTATGGCAGTTGTAAATGCTCTTGTGATCTGCTCATATATGTTGGTTAGAGCATGGTGCTAATACCACCAAGGTGATAGGCTCAACCCTGGTATGGGCCATTCACTTAAGTATTGGACTCAATGATCCCTGTAGGTCCCTTCCAACTGAGAATATTCTGTGGTTCTGATAACATCTGATATATTCATACTATGTTCATTTATAACATTCATAATACACAACTTGAGCTTTGCCTTCTTTATCAGATATATTGCACTGCTTTCCATCAGTGTCCATGTTTTTCAAATAATGTAGACACCCACACACATACTATTATTACATCTGAGATTACCATAACTTCTGATTGTTCAATTGCCAAAAAGATCCATACTGATATTACACATAAAGCAAGGATCTTTTAGATAGCCAGCAAGGGCTGCCCATTCCTACCTGCTTGTGGGTAAGTACAGGCATTATTAAAACTGGCAGCTGTTCAGATGCAATGTCGAGACAGTAACTTAGGGTGTTGCAACCCTCTCAGCTATCATATTACTCCTATTTTTTTCTTCCCTGTACCTCCTTGCTAATTCTGTAGTCAAAATGCTCAATTCTCACTTTCCTTATTTTCTCCCTGCCAAATGCAGGTGTACTTAGGGAGGCCATATAACCACTAAGTTGTTCACTAAAATTCCAAGCACCCAATTTTACAGTCTCAAAGATTTCACCTACATTTTTCTGATGGCAACATGGTACCAGGAATTCTGATTGTCTTTTTTGCCCCAGGTTTTCCCATGCAATAAAAGAAAGCACCAGAGAGACCCAGTGTAGGTTCAAATGAAGATTTGCAAATAGAGATTTGCAGTGTTTCTTTGAAGTAGATAGTCCAGAGACAAAGAACACCCACGGAAACCTTCGAAGATGTAAACAGAAACAGAGAAATAGATCTTGACAGCTCCTCCAAGCGAAAAATCTTCACAAACTGACCAATATTTCAAGCTATCTGGTTGAGCATTATGTAGAATAGAAAATGCCTAATCCTGATCACCTTTTACAGCCCCATGCTTTGTTTATTCAACCCATCAACCTGTCCCCATAGGTAGTTCCTCAAAGATAATAGAATTAAATCTGAAAAAAAACCAAAAAATCTAGATGATTTGTGCATTTCTGGAGAAGTAGTCATTAATGAAAACAATCTCTGCATAACTGACAGATAACTGGGATTTTCCTAGAACAAAACTGTGACCAGGATTCCAGAAAACTGAAACATGAATGATTGTGGGGCATTTCAAGCAGGAAGAACAGGTACATCACTCTTCAATGGTAGCAGTTCCAAAGATGCAGTGTCTTCATTAGAAACACTATGTTATACAGGGATAGGGTAAAATAGACACATTTTTCTGCTGTTCAGTAAATGTTTCAGGCAGATTAATTCATCTGCTCTCCTTGAAAGCCTTTTCTTTCTCACCGTCTGAAAGTGACATACTGCTAATGCAAAAAGCTTACCTTAAATGCTCCCTGCCCTTTCCCTACTCTGTACCATAATTCTACTATGTCTGTGGAAACAGTCTGAAGACAGTCTTCTGTAACCTCCAGTCTCAGAATCAGCCAGAGATTCCAGTCAGCATGGTAAAATAGATAAAAGCTTCCAAACATGGCCTTGCAAGTCAGATGCATCTGAGGAGACTAGCAGAACAATCTGAATTGTGGGGATTTTAAAAATCAATGACAAAATTGCTCTTTGTCATGTCAGAAAGCCTCAACGACTGATGAAATCCCACTGATACCCCTTTGCTTCACCCAGTAAAGGTTCTGATAAGGCTATGCAAGAACATACTTAGAAATGGTGGCCAGTAGATGATCCAGAGTAGACAGCCATGCCTCTGCTTCCAGGTGGAGAAATGCCAGTTATAGAACCAGAAGATTACTCAACCAATGAAGCTTGCACAGTTTCTGTCATGTGAATAGGAGAATATGCCAAAGCGCACTGCAGACAAGAGGAGTTCCTTTAGGAAATGAGTGTCTGGAAAAAAAAAAAAGTAACACAAGCTCCTTCAGATTTGTTTTCCACTTAGGTCCTTGAAGTGATGATCAGGCCTCACTTACAAGGGGCCTTATTAAGGGCATTAAAGGCCTTTATTAAGGGCCTCATTAAGAGCCTGCTGATGAAGCTCGTGATATTATGGCCACAGTCAGACACAGCAGGTGTGGCAGAAAGCAGTGCATTTCATGATCACCTGCCAAAGACCTCAGTGTTTGTTTTCCTTAATGAGATGAGGAGGAAATAAGAAAAGGAAGAAGCCTTTGGGAGACAGAGTTGAGGACATAAGAGGAGAAATAATTATTAGATATCTGAAAATGGAGATTGTGGTACTTAACACAAATGACCAGCTTTCGAGGCAATGATCACTCTTTTTTTGCCAATATCTGGGCTAGGAATAATTCCTTAATTTTGTGTGTCTTCAAATATGTGACAGTGCTTCAAGCCTACAATGACACATCGACTTATAGTTAAAATAGTTTTTATGCAGCATTCTTGGCTTTGAGCCTCACTCTAGGGCCGAACCCCCAAATACTGAGTGAATTCATTGCGCTGAAGTTGTGAGAGATAATATACTGAACATGGACTGCTCCAGCCCAAGTCTAGACTTTTATGATAAAGACTTTGAAAAGCAAGCACACTAAGGAAATTTCCAAATATTAGAGAAATGTTCAAACAAAATGGGAAGTTAGTGTAATCAGGCATCTGCTTCTTGATATTAGGGTCTTGCTTTCCTTCAGATACCTAGAGATCCTGCTTTTTTGAAGCAAATATAGTGCTAAAAAAAGATTGAGGATGTCCATCCTATGCATTTCCTTCAGCATGATCTTAATTTTAGATTTGTGAATTTCAAAGTGATTTATTCCTGAGGGAAATCCACCAGGATAAGATTCATTCCAGAGTCTGATTGTGCATGAGCTGAAGATTCCACAGACAACTCTGATACCTCAACCAAGAAAAGGAAATTTGTCACACACACTCAGGTGGTCCCAGATTTACAAGATGTTCAGCTACTTGGTGCTAGACACACAGTTCCAGAAGCACCACTTAGTAACCACTATGTTCCATGAAAGCTGCCTCCCCTAAACTCTCTAGGTGAGCTAGCATATTGTTCAGAGAAGGTCACTGTAGGATTTATCTTGTGCCTCATCTCAATATGCTGTGATTAGTGTATATGTGAGTTGCCTGAGACAAAGGTATGCTACAAAGATGATGAAAGCATGAGCAATATGTTAAGACCATACATTAAGCTTTCTATTAAATATAGTTTCAATAATTTGTTTTCCTGTATTTTCATTTACTGTCCTTTTATTTTTGTCCTCTGTAAGCCTCAAAGAATTTAATAATATCCTAACATTATCAATTATTGTTTTCAAAAATAACAGCTCAAGACTACAACCTACGCAATCTTATTAGAAATAGAGCTATTTGATGATTATGTCCCATTCATTATTACATCTTGAGGTGTGTCAGATAGAGTTCTAACCCACTTAATGTGTGCCATGTTGATTTTGCACCCCACTCAACCAATTGTCCTGTTTTTTACTGGGATAGAATTTTCTTCACAGTAGTGAGCTAGTACAAGACTTTGGTATGGATTTGGGCTGTAAACAGCTTGATAATAAAAGACATGTTTTAGTTACTGGTGAGCAGTGCTTGCACAGAGTCAAGGTCTCTTCTGCTTCTCATACTGTACCACCAGTGAGGAGGCTGGGGTGCATAACCAGTTGGGAGGGGACAGCTGGAACAGCTGACCCCAACTGGCGAAAGCGATATGCTATATCATGTGACATCATGTTCTGCAGGTACAGCTGTGGAAAGAAGGAGGAAGGGGGCCCGATGGCCTTTGTCTTCCCAAGACACCATGACACATGACAAGGCCTGTTTACCTGAAGATGGCTGAGTATCTGCCTGCCCATGGGAAGTGGTAAATGAATTCCTTGTTTTGCTTTGCTTGTGTGCATGGCATTTTCTTTACCTGTTAAACCGTCTTTATGTCAACGCATGAGTTTTCTCTTTTACTCTTCCAATTCTTCCCTCGTCACACTGTGGGGAGAGTGAGTGAGCAGCTGTGTGTTGCTTATTTGCTGGCTGGGTTTGAACCATGACACCAATGCATTCTGTAGCATGAAATCAAACATTCTGTAGTATTCTAAGTATATTGTATTGACATTATTACCTTATCAACCCAACTTGTAATCTCACAAAAATATCAAATTAGTTTGACAAGATCTATTTTCCATAAAACCACATTGATTGGCATTAATTATATTTCCCTCCTTTCATTATTAATCGAGTTATCCCATTGTTTTCCTCCAGACTGATGTCAGGTTAACATGACTGTATTTACCCCATTTTTCTTATTTACCCTTTCCTGCCCTTATTCATTTTCTTCTAGTCTCCCAGGAGTTTAATATTGTTCAAATAATTATTAAAAAATTCTTTCTGTATTTGATCTGAAAGAGACCTTCTTCATTGTTAAGTATTTTTTCTCTCTGCAACCTTGCAATTCCTTTGCCAGTCCTCCGGTTTTCATTGCTTCTATTTTTCCTTATTTTCTTATATTCATTGTAATTAAATTCTTCTTGCTTTCAAATGTTATACATGTTTTTATTATTTTTTTAGTTGCTTTCATCTGCATTTTACTGCTGTTTTCATAACCTCTGGTTCCTTTTTCCCTCAGTTCTAACACTGGCTTTTGAAAAGTCTAGTGAAATGTTATCAGGAAGTTCCATATGATTATTTACATTTTGTGATTCAGGATTGATTAGGAAAGCTTAACTTTTTTGAGGCTGATACCCACAGCAGATTTTGAACTCAGAATTAGGCCTGCATTTTTCCACTAGTGTGTCTGTGGAGGGCTAGGGTTTGGCAAAGACAGAAGCCCACATTAAGCAGAAAGCTAGTTGAAGCCAAATGATAATCCATCTTATGAGTGTACATTTGATTCAAGTGAGTAACCTTTCCTCTTTTTTGTTTTCTTCACAAAAGATGATCAATATTTGCAATAACTTTTTACCTAACATCTTATCAGCAAGAGATCTTGCCCAGAGAAAAGGTAAAACTCGATCTAGATGCCTTCAAACTTAAATGTCTTAGTCCACAACCTAATCTCAGTTTTGCATATAATTTTTAACTGCATTGTCTTACATCAAATAGTTCTCTGAATAGAATGCATAAAATTAATATAATTCCAGGAGCAGACACCAAAACATGGAGTTATCACTGTCCATGCTCTGGTCGTACTGTTGGAGTGATGTCTCTGCTGACCTACAGGCTTCTGATTCCATAGATTTTGCATTTATTTCCATTTTTTCTACAGGAAAGGTGAATACACATGTTTGGACTAACCTATAATGCCTCAGGGGGTTTCTTCAGATTGAATGAGTGAAGCCCTTTCTAAATCATGAAAACCACAATAAAAGTCTCATTGCTTTGGTGACTGATACAGCTGGTAGATGTTCAATGGGGTTTATTAAACAGAGACAGGTTTTGAAATTGCTATTATTTTTTGTGAATACTCTAATGGTCTTAGTTTACTTTTAATTTCCAGATTATGCTCTATGATTTCAATTATGCTTGAGGTGATTCAAGTGTTGTCTGTTAATTTCTAGAGGTAAGTTTCTCAGGCTAAATATAACCCTATTACACAATACAGAAGTGGAGGCTCAGGGAAACTTTTGGTTTGGAATGAAAGTTACTTCATGAATAGAGATTCTTATTGAGCTAGGCAGTCATGTAACTCATGTAGGATTTTTGGACTGCAATTTTTGGATTTTGACACTCAAAGCCTTCCCATATTCCTGACTCTTTGTCTTTATTTTGAGAGCTGGCATGAGGTATAAGAAACAAATATTTCCTGCAGCAGGTGCTTTATGACACTGGTAAGAGTGCTGAGTTTTTACGAAGTCCCTGTGGTTACCAGCTTGCTCTCACAACATCTAGCCCATAAGTAGGATTTCGGAAGTGCTCTGGCTGGAGTTCAGTACCTCTAAGTTTGGTGTTTTGGTTTGAGGAAACAGTTTGAGGAACTACCATTTACTTTTTCATGAAAGACTGGTCTTCATTGCAAAAGGCAGGAAATCTGAGAGTCATGTTTCTGATATCAGCTTATCAGAGGCTGTGAATCCTTTTACTCCAATTGTATGAGATCAGAATATTGTCAGTATTGGTTTTGGTCGTAGTTTATCTGAGTCATTCATGCAAACATGACAGTTTCAGGTACAGTCAGATACTCCTTTGAAACATCTGTTAGATCAGACTATGGTAGAGCATTAAATCAGCTATATATTACATGTGGAGGACTTTACATCTGAAACTCTAAAATATACTTTACATTTCAGATGAAATTTGAGTTTTATTTTAATAAGGGACTTTTTACCTAAGAAACCAATTATTTCCATATACTCCATCTCATTAGATGAACTCAGTTTAGATGCTTAACCAGACAGTCTGTGTTGACCCTTACTTTGGGGTTCAAGCTAGAAGATTTTTAGTGCCTTTGAATTTTGATGGATATTCAGTAGTGCAAAGAGTAAGGACTCAAATCTTCCAGACATATTGCAAAGCATACTTATTTACTGAGGCTTTTTCAGAGGTAAAGTATGTAAAGTGTTAGGAGTGGAGTGGAAAACTACTATTGTTTATATACTAGCACTGTAGACTGTTCGTTTGTAAGTACATATTAATTTATTTTAATTGCATCCATACTTCATAACAGATACACACTCTAAAGTGACTAAGTAGGGTTGTATCAGGAACTAGAATTGTTTTTTGGTCTGTGTTTTTGCCATCTGCCACCTGTGAGAAAGATCTACCCTTTTCCTGCCTAGGTCTAAAGAGAAGGAGCTGATAAAGTGAAAAATTCGTCCTTGAAGAAAAACAGACTTTGCATAAACTACAGTTATTTTGAGTCTTTCCTATTGGTTAGACTGTCTGGGGAAGAGCGAGCTGTTAGGGGAGGGAGCTTGGGGAGAGAGGAGAGAAGAATTTGAAGCAAGAGAAGAAGCAGCAGCGAAGTCGATAGCTTCTTCCCGGGGGGGGGGGGGGAAGGGGCAAAGGCTTCTGTGCCCCGTCCCACCCACTCCCCACCCACCCCCCACCCACCCCCGGCAGAAAGCTCCGGGGGGCTGGTTTGCTACGCGAGGGAACCTATTACTGCAGTGAGTTGGCTAGTGGGTCGGAAAGACATTAGTGCCAGCTACTCCCTTGGTGAGTGGGGGGTGTTGGCACACCTGGGTTTATTGTTTTTTGAAGTCTTTTTTTTCCTTCCTTTTGCTTCCCCCTCCTTTTCCACCATAAAACTCCTGTCATTTTAACAATCTCTGGTGAATAAAAACCCCCTGTTTATTAATCTTTTTTCACAGCGTGTCTGTCTCACTTTCTGGCATCTTTTCGAACTCACTCTAAAACAAGGGTCTTTCACCAAATATACATTGTTAAAGACGTTTTTAAAAGATGAGATGCAAACTTACCCAAATGAACTGGAGGCAACATAGACTGGGACCAGTATATTTAAGTCCAATATGAGAGATGACCTGCACATTTTAGGTTTCTCCACCTAAGGACTTTAACAGCATTTGTGGTCTTTCTACCCACCAAAGAGTTTATACCACTCAATTTGTACAAGCATACATCCAGGACTTCTGACCCAGGAACTTTTTATCCAGCTTAATAAGGGTCTATGCAAAGACTTCTTGTTGAGCCCACAGGAAGCTTTTGCCCACTTGTGCAGCCTTTCAAGAATCATTTGGAAAATGTCAATTTTAATTTGCTTTTCTAAGAATACAATTCTCCTGAAAAAAAAACAAACCATGCCTATTTACAATTTTAAATTCCAAAGAAAAAAAGCCAACATCCCAAACTGGAAGTAAAAAAAAAAAAAAAATCAATCATGTTCTTAACAGAGCAAAAAGTATGATTTGATGATTTTCATGTGTGATTTGATGGGGTTTTTTTCATAATAGGCAATTGCTACCACTTGTAGGTTATAGTTATGAGATTTTATAATAATTGTCTGCTTGATTTTAACTTAATTGAAATATACTATTTTGAGATTTGGGAGAAAAAAAGGGTTTTTTAGTTATACATCATAAAAAACTATTTCATCAAGCTTAAAGTTATATATATTCCTCTTTTTAAGTTATAGTTACCACATACATGCTTTTTTGTTTTAATTTTACAGGAGGAATTTTATATATACACATATATGCATATATGTATATATGTACATACTACATACATCTTTGCTACCAAAGTAAAAAGGTGGGGGGGGGTGACTTCATAGCAGAACAATATGTAACAGCTGCTTTCCTTTCTCTCAGAAAAGAAATAAAGGATTGTTTTTCCTTTTACTGTGATCCCTTAAGTCATGGCAATCTTCTCCAGTTGCCATTAATTCGACACCCTGACAACATAAAGACAATGGCAGCACATCAGATCTAAAAGGAATTGTGTCTAATTTTCTCTGCTAATGCATTGTATCTGCAGAACTGATATTAAAGGTAATTCTGCACATCATGTCTTGAAACCAGATACCAGGAGGGAATGATGAACAAATTGAAACCTCTTGTGAGAAAGAATTTGACCAAATCCTAGCATTCCAGAGCCCATTCACATGAAATTGATAAGACTATTGTAAATCACTCCTGTGACTTTAAAGAGATGAAAGATATAGACCTGCAGTAGTAAATAAGCAACAGGAAAGGAGACATTACTATGGGAAAAAGGTAAATTAATGTTTATGTTGTTCAGGGAAGATTGCAAATAACAAAATTAGGTTTTAAAATAAATATAGGCTAATAGTTTTCACAGCCATTTCTTCTTCTTTAGCTTTATTTTAAGCACTGCAATTTCTACAAACAATAGTTACAGAGAAGGATGAAAGTCATACATGTCCAGCAACATGTGAATTTAGTTTTTTTAGTTTAGGTTTTTGGTTTTGTTTGTTTGTTTGTTTTTGTATACAGAACACTGAAAAGTATTTACAGCCTCAATCTTGTTTCAGAACTGAAATATCAGATGAAGATGCTTGAAATAAATACCACTGTGATGGCTGTCACTGCTCTGCCTACTTTTAAGCTCTTCACAGCTCTGCAGTATAACTACAACCAGTAGCTGTTAATTGCCTCACAGGTCTGATCCAGAAACCAAGAAAGCGCAGAACACATTTGAGGTACTCCCTACACCAGGAGTGAGGTAGCCTACAAGTCATTTGATTATTAAGCTATAGGAAAGTAGAGAAAGGGGTAAAACGATGGCATTCCTATTCATCCTCAACCATATACCATCATGTTACTAGCCTTTAGAATTAGGTTCTGTTGGCTCCAGGTTCAGAATCCACCATTAATACAAACGATGACTTTATATATTCAAGGATTTCAGTTTATGTACTTGGAGAGGCTTGGTTTCATTTTATTTTGGGTGGAGAAGAGAGGAAATAAATAAGATGTAAGAAAGGTAGTATTGGCATTCTGCATACTTAAAATACCTTCAGTGCTCCAGATTAAAGACTTCCTTGAGTTTTTTATAAAGTATTATAAAACTTTAACTAAAACCAGCTAGTTTCTTAAAATGCAATTTAATTTAGAGGCATGCTGTGTTTAAAATGTAAGCTAACAGTATGCAAACTTCCAGTGTGGTTCAACCGGTGTACACAGAAGAATGTCTATTTAACATCCAGAAAAGAAAAAAGTAGCAAACACAGCCAGGTACCTGTAACATTCATTACCCTGTTCTGAAAACATAGAACTAAGTTTTTATTTAGTATGTTTTTTGTTTGTTTTTTTTTTAAATGCAAATCACAATATTTTTGTGTCATAATTCTTAATATTTACTATACACATGAGGCCACATTCTATTTTTTAGCACCATATTTAACATTCTGTAAATTACTACTGAAAAAAACACACAAAATTACTTGTATTCTAATGATAAGATTTATTTGTGCCATGCTTACAGTAATACATA
The DNA here is from genome assembly GCF_047495875.1 of Pithys albifrons albifrons. Taxonomy (NCBI): domain Eukaryota; kingdom Metazoa; phylum Chordata; class Aves; order Passeriformes; family Thamnophilidae; genus Pithys; species Pithys albifrons. Next base: position 15,857,264 of record NC_092461.1, on the reverse strand, counting down.
ATTTTTCTCAAGTGACTATGTTTTTCTGTAGGGAAAAAAGTTTCATTTCTAACTGAAACTAGTAAATTATATATCTCAGCTAATTTCGCATATTTACACTGGAAATGGTAAAGGTCAGTTTGCTTAGATCATTCCACGGGTTTCTTAGTTCTTCCTTTGTAGCATGTTTTCATAGACAATCACTTTAAGCAATGGTTTTCAGTAATATTTCTCAAAATTCCTCATGTGATTTCCCATGAAAAGGGAGGATCTAATAGGATTTTTAATCTTTAGATAATCAGGAAACACATTGCTTATACTGTTTTAGGTAGAAACTGAGAAGTTCTTTCCACTGCCCTATTATAACAAGACAAGTTTGGATGTAATTTGAAGCAGTAGAAAAATAACATGGTAAAGTCCCAATACTGTATAGATGTTACATGAAAACAATACTCTCCTTTCTTTAAACTGCAGTCAGTGCTTAGCCTTTGATGAAGCTCTAGAATAATGGAGTGCCATGGGCTATTTTCTTCTGGTTTCTATAGTTCAATACAGGGCTTGTCTCTTCTGTTTGTTTTCAGCTAATTGCTTCAAAATTTAATAAGTTAGTGATGATGTATGCTGAGCACCAGTGACCCCATGCCAAAAGAAATATTATGTCACACCAAAGTTTAAGGAGCTAGGTTTTTATCAGCCAAATATCTTTTCCCTAAGAGGCTCTAATTTCCATGGTGTAGTTTGTAAGTGGCATCCATGATTGCATTGGTTCTTTTAAATGGCTAAGACAGAAATAATACTTGAGGGGAAAAGCCACTGCAGAAGCTAAACACTAACTTAAATGTGTGCTCTTACTTACTATTACAAAGTTTTGGTGTTTGTTATTCAGCATGCCTCAAAGAAAAAAGCACTTAAATGATCAATTTAAGAGAACATACAACTTAAATTAGATGTTTACTCAGTTTTTTTCTTTGCATATAGTTCTAATGACATTATTTGAAATGTTCCTTACTTATTTTCTTCTTCATAGAGAAAAGATATCCAGGGAAAAAAATATATTCACAGCTACTACCAATTATATTGAAAGTTAACATATAGAGGCAATAAATAGAATGATGTCTAGGTAGAAAACTTATGACATAGATAACTGCATTGAGTAACATTAAATAGTTTGCAAGTTAAAGCTCATTTTCTTTTTTTAAAAACTATGACAATGTTCTTGCAAAGTTGAGGTGTATCAGAAGCAAAAACCTTATCAAAACAGTTTCTCATATTACAGGGCAGATCCTAGAGCAATCTGAACTTTATAACACTATTGGTTTTGTAAAGTTCCTAGCATAGTTACCATGCTGTTCACTGGAGCAGAGATCCCTCAGTTCAGTGGAAATGCCTGCCATGGGAATTCTGAAAGTCAGCCTACTGGCAAGTAGCTCCTTTCTCTGGGTCAACTGGAGACATTGGAAGCAAGTTGTGCCTTGACCTCAAGGTGCAACTAAGGAGTCCTTGCAGAGTTGATCTAGCAGCTCTCACCTGCACACTCACTGCTGCCTCTTCCTTTGCACTATGATGTTTGAGCAACTATTGAGCTTATTCACCTCACCACCTGATGGAAAACTAATTCCCCAAGAAAGGACAAACCCCATATTTTCTATATAAGAGAGCTGAATCTGCAGCTCACCAGAAGTAAAGGCCTTGAAGATGGGAAGGAGAAGTAGCCATATTTTTTAAGTTTCAAAATGCTGTGAAGTTACCCCCATATAAATCTGGATTGCTTTGGTTCTACCTCCTACACTCCCTTACTCACCATTCCTGGAACATTTCTTGCACTGGCACTGGCCCTGGCCCTGGTTTAGTCAGGTGGTGCTCTGTCTTAGAGAGCTGATCTCTGTAAAATCTCAAAAAAAGATTTCTAATTAATATTTTTTCCACCCAACAGGAGATAAAGGATTTGATCCCAGTTTGTTCCTGTACCCAAAGGGATATGATTTTCCATTTTTCAATGCTCAAGTGAATCCAGAGACACAGGAAGGCTGCAAAGCATGTCAACATGGGGAGGTCACACCCCCAATACAGTAACTGTTTTGTATAAACAGTGAAACATGCATTGCCATCACAGACTGGAAGCCAAGTCTAAAATTATTTTGCTTCAGAACTGTGATTTCACTGTTTCTGATCCCCTAAATAATATGGAATGCAGCATAAAGAATCAAAACCATGGCTTCTGCACATAAGTCATAGGTTTTGATGTAGATGATCCTCAAGAGAAGGAAGACAATGAAGGGGTGTTCTACATCTTGTTTGGATGCTCTGATCATGGAGCGGTTGGAGACCAGGCACAGATTGCTATTTGTTGCATTTGTGCCTCTCTGCAGTGGGCCAAATTATTACATGTTCCAGAAAATGTCTACCATTCTGGGTGAGGTAAGTGGAGGAAATATGACCCTGAAATCTCTCCAATATTACCTGAGTGCTTACCCTGCTGGGGATTCCCCAGAGACGAGGCAGTTCTCGCAGGGCCCAGGGACACGTAGTTTGATGTGAAGGCAGTTGAACTTATAAGAAAAAAAAACCTATGGATTTTTGATGGCTCTGGGGTCAGATGGTAACTGAAAAGGAATGCTGAGACTGGATATGTTGGATTTAAGTAAGAAGCTTTGTAAGTCTTTTGCCTTTTAGAGCATAGTCAGATGCTGCAATGTCAGGAGAGAGGTACAAGGAAAATAATAAATCAAAACATTTAAATTCTAGGTGAGATGCTAGCAAAACAAAAACAAAAAGGCAATATTTTATTTAAATTTGTTACTGTATCAGATAGTATCTAGAGTTCTTATCTAATTTTAAATGGGAAATAGGGAAACTTCTGGGATTTATGAATTAATATCAGGAAATTGGTTGAAACTAATGAAAAGTAATGAATAATGTATAACGAAACAACTGAGTGGCCATGACATGATAGTAACAAAGGCAAATTTGTGCACATCACAATTCTCTGTTTACATGGAAATAATAGAAACATATTAACTTGCACTTTCAAAATAGCTAACGTTGCTTATATACGATATTTGAGCAGCCATGAGGTGAGAGCTCAGGTCCTGCTTTTGGTTGAAAAATAGCTAAAATTCAGAATTTAGGCATAGCAGCATTTTTTGCTAGAGAGTAATACATTAATAGCTAGGTCCTGTGGTGTAATGGAGAGCACTCTGTACTCTGAATCCCAAGGTCGTGAGTTTGAGTCTCAGTAGGGACTGTCCCCTGGCAGTTCAATGCCTCCCTGCCATCCGATCCCGTCAGATCTCAGATACGGAGCAGAGTCAGCCCTGGTTAGTACCAGGTGTTGTAGACAGTCCCAAGGACTTCACTGTCACTGTCCAAGCTCGCTCAGCCGTGGCAAATGGACCCTTAGGACTTAGCAGTGCAGCCAGTTCTGTGCACGCTGTGCCTCACCTAAAATAAAAATCCACTGCACAGGCTGGAAGGGCACACCCACACGGGGAGAGCCCTTCCCAAATCTTTGTTCGCGAAATCTGGCCATACAGAAATGAGGTACCTCACAGTGCCTTAATCAATAGTATTTAACATTAGTGGGCAAACTGATCACAATAACTGGGTTTTTTTCCTTTTCCCCAGCATTTTTATTCTCCCTGTGTACTGTGATCACTCCTACTTGACATATATATATACACACATATATACAATTTTCCATAGAAAGGGTTAAGAAATGACATGCCAGTGTTTGCAAATGCGAATGCTCTTTATATTGGTCAAAATTAGAGAAGACTTTGAGAGGCTTCAGAGGGACTTATTGAAGTAAGTTGAGTCGGCAGTGTGATGGTAGTTAAGAGCCAGTGTCTTCCTAATGAAAAGAAATATACTCTGGAGAGAATAATGTAAAGTCAATGAGATTGATGCATGTGCTTAACTTAAGTGCATATTTGACTGCTGTGCTGAATAAGGATGACATTACATTCTTAAAGTTAATTCACTGCTATACTCATTGAATCTTGTAATCTTAATGATTCTTCACTATTAAAACTTTTTAGAGTAAAAACACTGTATTTTTTATTTCTTTTTTCTTTTAGAATACTAGTTCATAAAAGAGATAAAAAAGAATCTAATTAGCAAATTATTGTACAACCACAGGACAACTGTTAAATAAGCAATTACTATTAAAAAGTATGATTTAGAATTTTCTCAGCTATCAGCTGCACTGGGGGAGCTAGAAGAATGCCTCCAAAACACCAGAACTGATTCCAGAAAAAAAATAAAATCTACCAAAAATTACCATTTTGCTGGAGACTACAGTACATGCATTAATTTTTGACACATTATTCCCTCTTGCTTTAAATGGCCAATATAGCTTTTATTTTTTCCATTATTTTATGGTAGTGTTAAATACATATTAGTCCATACTTGAGAACAAGTTGGCAATATTATATGCTACCATGAAAGAAATAAAAATATATGTTGCATGCATGAGTCTTGATCATTTGAAACATTGTTTTGTGTAATGTGATTTAACCCCTTTTCTGATTGTGATCATGTTTGCTATTCCCTTTGTTTAAAATATGTCTAAGAACTCTATTTCTACTGCAAAAATAAATGATGAATTATTTATATATTCCAATTATTTATTATCATTTATGCAAAGCTTGTCATATTATGCATGCATAAGGGGATTAAATCACTGTTAACCCATAATGCCTTTAGGGGCATGATATGATAGGCAAAAGGTTGCTTATGTTTACTATTGTAGACAAACATATACATCAAGAACATAAATATTGCTTATAAAAATTGCCAAGTTGAATATCAGTACTGTTAGGAAAATGAAGTGCTTATTGAGCAATTTGGTTTATAAATAATGATCAACTAATCTATTTAATACAGTATACTTACTTTCTCTAGCTTGAAAATATGAGCTTTTTTCAACAAATGATACTTAAGTTGAATTTAGTTCAAATCTGAATAGTGGAAGTAGTATAAGAATGCACTCAAATTCTTTCTTTTCTTTCTTTGTCCTTCCTGAGGCAGTCCCTTTATCAGCTAATGATTCATCATTATATTTTATCATTAAAATAAGTTGGCATAAATGTCAAAAGAATATGATTTTCTATTATTTCCAATAATTAATATTAAATACAAGGCAAATCCTTAAACAGGTGGAAAAATTGGATGTTGTCATTTTAATGGGGTACAAAATGGAAGCACATTTTTGCAGGCTATGGGCCAAAATTATGTAGGCTATGGGCCAAAATTGCGTTTAGTAGTACAGTAATAAAGCAGTAATGTTTTGACATCATGTTGTAAAAGGAATAATTTTTTCTTTCATTTCCATAGAAAAATACTTTTTCCAACTTTCATAAACAAACAAATGCATTTAATTCTTAAAGGGATTAGGGCATCTTGTGCATATTTGAGTGCATTTCATATAATAGCACGGTGAGAGATTACTTCAGCAGGAGTCAAATGGCAACAATTTCATGCAGTCACTCTCCAGACCTGCAAGATCTTGTTACAAATACGGTTCAGGTCACAGTCTAAACATAGTTGAAGGTCTCAGTCAAGTTCCTGAAGAATGTGAGTTCATATAACAAAATCTGCCCCTTGAAAGCACACGTGCAAGTCTCTGATCAAGGAACTCTTATTTTCATCTTTTCCTCTCCCTCTTCAGCAAGTAACATGTTGGTTTCTTGACCTATCCCAGTTTGATTCCCACAGCAGCTTAATTTGTTTCTGTTCATTCCAGAGTCTACAAGACCTGAGGATCTATTGTTTTAGCTGTTGTAGGACTTTAAAACCTTTCCTAAGTAGTCAGCACAAAAACTCAGGAGCATATCTTGGAACTAAAGGGTGAAAAATTGAAAATAATGAGTCATGTGACAACAGAGTTGAGGCCAGGTGGTTAATTGATCTTGATCAACTCAATAGAAAGAAAATGTGTAACTGTTATTGTATGTAGATTAGGAAAAGGTCAGGTCAGATAAACAACATCTTTTCCTAATTTAGGCAGACTGCAATGGAATCAAAGGTTGTCATTGTCTTTAGCAGAGTTTCTAACTGAACATTGCAGGCTGGATTCATCAAAATCTTTGCATAGACTTAGCTTCAAACTGGGAAGAAGTCCTCCAGAAGGTAAATTCTTGAGGTTTAGCACATGCCCACCTGCTATAGCTAATGAATCTTGATGCCTCATGTAAGCCCTGGATATGACCTCCATGCTACAAGCACTCCCAGGGATTCAGTGGCTTCAGCCGCGAATCCAAACCAAGCCGCTCTATGAAACTCAGCCCTATAAGTCTCTTTTTCACATCACAGTTAGTGTAGTTAAATCTTAACTTACACTAGCTACAAGTGCAACCTTGTTTTAGCCAGCTGCACTGAAGCAACACACTATAAGTAAGATTCTCCTCTTGTTTAGGTTGATTGGATATGAGAACAATGTGCTGGCTTATACTGACTTATTCTGATTAAAACCAGTACAAGTGAGATCAAAATCAAGTCCACTGACTGTAAAAAGCTAAAGAATGTATTAAAGAAAAAAGTAGTTTGAGGGCAAGTAAAATCTCTAGCTTGTTTTTTAATTAATATTTTCTTTTTGTGACATAGCCTCAGGTATCCAAATATATATTCTTCTAATCCCACTTGACCTCAACACAAATGTTTATGCCAAGGGTATTCTCATGTTCCCAAGACTGGGGCTTAGGATAATGGATTCTACCAAAGGGCATTCTTGCATTTTTCTTCTATCCTTTCATTTCCAGCCACCTCTCTATCCACATTTTAATCCTGATTCTCCTCTCTTCCATAGATTTGGTTATGCATAATATTCCTACAGATGCTAGACTAAGGGCCATGCCTACTACAATCAGTATTGATAAATGCCTTTTACCTCCTAGCTACTGGGCTGAATTAAAAGAGGTTCTCAGTTTCTCTCTATGCCTCTGGGTTCTCTGTTCTGGTGGCTGCTGCCTTATTTATGTTCAGGATATCCATGTAGTCAAATTCATTACTTAATACACTAAGAATAGGAAGGACAAATTTCTACAGTTCATTCATTAACTAACAGGCTTTGAAAGAAGGAACCTACTCTTAATTGTTTTTCTTTCAACTTATGTCATGACTTTTGTAAAGATAAATATGAAACAACATTGATGTCAGAAGTGAGCAGATTAGGAATTCATTCTGTGTTAATGGAGTCAGAAATTAATGCACAAGATGCTTTTGTACAATTTTGATTAATTCTTTGTCAGAAAATGCAGATCCACACTGAAATGACATTCTAAAAATTAGTCAAAATAGCATGTCACTTGTGTTTATTAACAAAAATAGTCCTTGAAAATTTGACTCATGAAAATCAGTAATAAAAGATTAACCCCAAATTTATGTACTTGTAAGTACTTTGAAGTGTATCCATTGGTATACAATAAAAAGCGATGTCATAATTTAGTAATATTACTAGTTGCTTAAATTTAGTTTTAAATGTAAAAGCTTTTCTGATGCACTATTTTGTACTGTTCAAAGAGGTCAGATAAGACCCAAACAAAATGTATTGTTCCAAAGTAAAATGCTTAAAAACAAGGCCCCTATTTACTTTTTCTGCCAAAGTTTACATTTAAAATCTGTTTTGTTAACACTAGTGATGATAAGAAATTCACTCAAAATAACTTAATGCACTTAGATTTTTTTAAGAAACTATTAATATTCCTAGACTACTTTTTCAAAACAGATTGCTAATACCCCCTTATAGAAGATAGTTCCTGGATGTTTTCTCCTGAACAAAGTAAAACATCGAAATATCATCATTGACTTGATCATTACCCAGGATCCTTAAAAATACACTCTTTTACATCTTGACAACTGATTATGGGGGGAAAATAACTTTTAAACTGTTGCAAAATACAAACAGGTTGTAGTATGTAAAACAAAATTCCCCATGCAGTTATATGCACATACACTGATATTCATTCCCTGAATCTTAAAGTAATTTATAAGGATAATTAATGTGTAGTGCCTGAATTGGTTCCTCAGAGGGTTAGTGTCCACCCTGTTTGTCACTGTTTCTTGCCTAATCCTGTCTAATGAGGGTTTATGTTAACATGTCTAAGCACTTGCAGATATGCACTACCAAGCTATCTGAGCTTAGAGAAGACATGCTGTTCAAATGTCACTGCCTTTGGCTATCATGCTATAAGATACTGATTATTGCTTATTATGTTTCATATTCAAAAAGCTGCCATTTGTACTTGTTTGTAGGCTCTTGCAATTCCTGCACAGGTAACAAATAATGCCTCAGTTTTTCACACTGTTACACTTTTTAATGTCCTTGTTCTTTCTTTTGTTAATAACTCTCTCAGTGAGAAGAAATGCTTTTGATTTACTGCTTTAAAACATTTAGAGCAAGTTAAGCAAACTGCACTAAAAATCACAGAAAGTTTAAACATTGGTCAATATGTATATATATATATGTATATGTTGGGCTGCTGGGTTGGGCTGGGCGTTGGTTTGTTTGTTGGTTGGTTTAAATAGCTTACTGTCACCTCATGAGAATATTTCAGTATAAAATATTAGTTCTACTTTTCCAGGACTGGGCTAAAGGTTTTCATTTCAAAGAAAAAGGTATTTATTTTTTAGTCATTCTTCCTGTTTTAGAGGGTATTAGACCCTGTAGAGCATTAAACATCACAGTAAGACCTTTTCTCTCTGGCTATTATCCTTTGCAAGTAGGAAGGCATCCTACTAGAGTCTGAAAAGAGAGGTCAGTCTTCAGATCTGAGATTTGGTTCTTTTTTTTTTTTTCATTCCAGAAAGGGGAAGATTCAATCTTGTTATAATTGCCTACATTAGCTATTTCTAGACTGCTGCTAAAAAGCAGTCTCAGGAGTGTAGGCCAGCAGCTGACTAGCATGTAGTCTCCCATCCGCACTATTGCCTGTCAGGTTGCCTAGGGCCTGCCTGCAGGCAGCCCATGAGCAGCCTGTTTGGGTGTATCTGAAGCAGCGCTAAGCTACCAGACACACTGAGGAGGGAAGAACTTGACTAGTGACTCCCCTCCAAATGCAACACAGATATATCAGGATGGTCCCTGACACCAGTTCAATACCAGGGAGGTGTCCTGGCATGGCTATTGTGTATCCCTTGTCTCCTAAGGGAGGAATACTCCTGCATGCTGAGTTGCCCTGCCCAGGAACAAGCACAGCTTGAGCAGAGGCAATTTGACTGGCATGCCATCACTGAGAGCACAGCAAAGGAGGGCAACAGGACAGCAGCATCCAGAACCACCATATTTTGCTCTACCTGGGGCTGGGGCTGGCTTCTACTTGCTCAGTTCCTTTTGTTCCTTGCCTTAAAATCCTGAGCAGTTCTGTTTCTGTCACTGAAGTAGATATCTGTGATTCATTGAAACAGGAGTGCATGGGTTTGTACATATGTGCTTAAGTCAAGCCCATAATCCCAAAATAAACTAGTCTGAGTGTTTACATTTTCCACTAGCTAAGTCTTTGGGCATATCACCAGTTTATACAGTTGTAATACATATAAAATATAGCTTTAGCTTAGAGTTTAATAGGGAACCTTGTGAAACACTACAATTTCTCTTTCAACTACAGAGAAGTGTTGCTATAGCTGAAGTAAACAGAGTTGTATATGCCAACATTTTGCTTGGTTTCATCATGTGTGTCACTTAAAAATTGGTGCAGCCTCATTATCGAACTAAAATTCAGCCAAGGCATGCTGCAAAGCTTTCTGAATCTTTCTGTCCCTTTCCACAAATATGTTAAAAACAAACTGTACAATGAAAGATGGAAGTCAGAGAATTCACTAACAAATTTTGACACTAAAACATATTAATTAAATTACTCTCAATTAAAAAGTGGGAAATATCAACATAATTTAGCAGACAATGACAATTTCAATTTCTCTGTTTCAATATTGTTCCTTGGCTATGCTACATTAGATTTGATGCTGATTTGCGACCGACTTGGAAACAAATCTATACAGAAATACTAATTTCATTTTCGTGGGTTGTTTTTTGTTTTGTTTTGTTGGTTTTTCTTTTCCAGAAGAAGAAATATTCTTAGACAACAAGTCTAAACAGAAACTCATGTAAGAATGATTCTACAGAATAAGTAATAACTATCTCATAATAAAGCTGACATTACTATAATTGTTTCAGTAGTAAAATAGTTGACCTTTGTAACTATTAACAAGACAATAACATGAGCCTGTTGTCAGCAGCATTGTCATTTTGTGTCTGATAGAGTGGTCACTCTGGCATCATCTTGTCTCTGACAGTGGTTTGGGGATGCTCAACAAAAGAAACAGGGTAAATCTAAGGTAACTTCTATCTGTGGTACTGCTCATCCTCTGGAAACAGGTGGACTGTCTGAGCTAGACCTGTATATGCATGTGTTTACAGCTCCTTCAGTGTGCTTATCTGGAATAAATATGTCCTTGTTTTTTAATCTGTTATTACTTTTCGTTTCTTCAGGATTGTGGCTAAAAAGATTCACAGACAGAATAAGAGTAAAAAATCACTGCCAGAAAATTACCAGTTTCACCCCAAAATATTTGGACCAAGCTATATTATTTTACACTGCAGTGTTTTATAGGGTAGTATTTTATACTGTAGGATGCTAACATTGCAAATTAGAACTGTTTGCTACCAGGTGTGTGTATAGGGGAGCAGGATTCAACATGTTGAAACATTTCTGGTACACTCAGCTTCCATCTCTTCTTCAAGCTACGGGATTATTTGTAAGGAGTGAACCCATTCTTCTTTTAGCTACTGTCTGGAAACAGATGTCTTTGTGCAATGACTTTACAGTTGCTTCCTAAGTCATGAACCTTGAAGTAAGGAAAGAAGTAACTGGCCGTATGTAAGAAAGGGAATCTGTACAGAATATGTCCCAAGAATATGCCTCTTCATCCTTTATGTGTTATCAGCTGTACATTTAATTTCCTCAGAAGATAACCACTGTGTCCCCAGTTCCCAGAGTGTTATACCAACTAGAGAGATCATAGCTTGATCAGCTGTCAGAGCTCATTCCTGATAGACAAAAATAAGAGTCCCATCAACCTTGCTTGGGCTAGCAGCCACATAGGCTGTTTTCTGCTATATCAGTCCTGCAGTGATTAGTGACTAGTAATTACTGAAAGCTGAATCTAGTCCACTGTTAATATATTTAAATAACTTAATTTCACTATATCATAGACGATTTACGGTAACTGTTACTTTTTTGGCCATGTAAAACTGTCTGTGGCCAAGATGGACAATGTTTCTTTTATTTGTCTCTAAGGGAATTTAATTAATTGTGAAGTGGGCAATATGGCAAACACTGGAATTTGTATTAATCATTCCCTCAGTAAAAAGTTCAAATCCTGCTCCACTCATCCTGACAAGAAAGGACCAGAAGGCTGTTGCAAAACAAAGGTAGGAGCTCTTGCTCTCCTGCTCCTTCTGCATTAGTGACATTCACAGTTTTGACTTCTACTATATGATGTAATTTATCAGTAAAATATGCAGTAGGATTGATCCAATGGTCCAGTTAGTCCTCCAAGCACCCCAAATATAAAAGCAGTTGATTTCTTGTCCCACAATATTCACAGCAAATCAATTTATTCCTTCATCTTGCCACACAAAGAATTCCCATTGGGACTTCAGAGAAGGAGCAGAAAGAAAAAGAAAGGGCAAAAGAGGGACATACCATAATCACAAGAGGTAACCTTGGACTGTTAGAGGTTATTTTAAAGACATTATTTTTGAGTGAAAAATCTATCTTTATAGTGAACATTTCATACAGTAATCGACAAATTCAGCAGCAATTTTATACAGTTCTAGCCATTAGTCATTTGAAATATACAACTACAGTATTCTACTGCTAATGAGTTTCAAGTGCATAATAAGTCAATTTGATTGACAGGCCTTGACCAATAGTAAAGTCATTTTTTACGGTTGAAATAAATGTTTCTACTATTGATATAATTTAGTAATTTCAACTGTAGAAAAATAATCATGTTTTAGCACCTCAGTAATCATAAAACAAACATGCTATCATTTTTAGGCATATGGTCTTAAAATAAGCTTTTAAACAGTTCTCTTTAGTGAGTGTACATGTGAATTTAAATGTGTCAAGACAAACAGATTTATGCAACCAACTAAGAATTGAGGCATCTACCTACTTGGTTTGCATGCGCTGCTTGCGTGGATTGTGTTCTCAAATGAGTTTTGCCACTTATCTAAGAGCACAGATGAAGATTCAAGCTTGGATTGAGGTGTCTTTAAAACCTCAGTCTGAGTGTGATATATTTAATGAAACTGAATTTCCTGGGGAAGATGAAGTATGGCAACTATATCATGCGTTCCAGTTATTTCCATGATAGAATTCTCAAAAGCATACAGTAAAGACTGAAAACCAGATTGCTTTAGCAAGGAATTTTATCCCTTGTCTGGCATTTTAAACAAATGACATTGCTACTTCCAAATTTCTCTTGACTGCATGATGCAAAACAGTTAGCCAGAGCAAACCAAGAGAGAAAAAAATCCAATAAACTTATTAATTTTAATGTGATGAAACCATTTCACAAAAAACTGTCTCGAATTCTTCTTTAGTAATTTTCACAAAGAAAAGGAATAAACAACCAGTAAACTCATTTCCAGAATATGTTAAACACATAACGAATAAAAGAAAGTGGACAGGTAAAATTAACTATGATACCTGACCCAGAAGGCTGATGACAGCCTAATATACTTAATCTATAAGTACATAGCAATTTAGTTCTGACACAATTCTTGTTACTGTTATCTTTTTTGGAGGTAAGTGGAAGGTTTACATTAAAACACTTTTGATGGGACTCTAAGGCAGTATTCCCTTTCATGCCAACACTGTTTCTATTTTTCCTTTAAAGAATACAAAACCACCTTATTTTAGTTCAGCTCCACTGGGGTTGAATTAGAATATAACCAAATGACAGTATTTTATTTTTATATTCTGCTTACTTGAAGACTGTATACTTGGTCTGGTAGACAGACTTTAGACAGGAAGAATTGTAGAACTCTGATCTCATATAAAGGACTTGAAACATACAAATAATACGAAGATAAATTTCAGTGTAACTCAGAAATAACCTTCAGCCAGAAAAAAAAATGGTCTGAATACTTAGGAGTTATTATTTGGGTGCTTTCTGTCAAATATTATTCCAGGTTCAGTGTTTTCATGGTTAGACAATCTTCTCAACAATTTGCCATTTGTGGTGTGCCACTCTTTTTCTTATTTAATGATTTTATGTGGTTCATCACACAGTTTTCATAGATTAGAAATCATGTGAAAGGGAAGAAACTAAGAGACACTAAAGTACTGCAAAATAGGAGTACACATTTCTCACTTTGTTAGCCATTAAGTCAAAGCATCATTCCTTAAAATACAGTGGAGTCCTGAAGTGTTGCTAAAAATCAGGATATTTTCTTTACAGTATTTTTAAGAGAAATCCATTATAATGGGGAACAAGTGTTCCAGCATCTTGTATTTGTGACTCCAGTTTCTATAATTAGGGTAAGGTTTTCCAAAGCAGAAAGCAGAGTCATATTCCTGTGTCTTACTGGAATGCAGCTTGGCATTCCAATAAACAAGATGATTGTTGCTGTCACTGTACAAAGCATACAGAAATTCAGGACAGAAATATATTTGTCTGTGTATGCATGGTTCCTAAATAGAACACACATACTAATGTAAAGTATAAATTTCAAGTGCAATAATTGAGGTGGGAAAATCAATTTAAATATACACTCAGAAAGTATTATATATACACAATATGCATTTGAAAATGCATGTTAGGTATTCAATGACATACTTCAACACACATAAGGATGTCTCAAAATTTTAGGTTTTATTGAGAATACATAGGTTTCTACTGCAAATATATTGTGCCAAGCTGGGCTGAAAGATCTTGTTGCCACAGATAACATAAATGTAATCTTTCTGCACCTCATCAACATTGTCTTTAAGTCATTCTCCAGTGGGAAAATCAGTTGGGCAAGAAGTCAATCCACTTTCACTTCCTATTCAATCCCAATGCACTTAGTTAACTGTGACCAACTAAATTATATTTTCTGTGAGAAAAACCTTTTCTCTACAGGAACCCTCTTCCAGCTAGTGAATTTTTACTTACTAATTTCATTTTAAACCCTGAAAAATCAGTAGATAACAGAACTCTGTTAATTTTGAACTGAAATCCCAAAGGCTTTGTTTCACGGAACAAATAATTAAAAAAAAACCAGTCTTGGCTGATATTTCCTACTATGGTATACTCACCTCCTGACTGTGTAAAACAAATCTAGAAATCTGAGAAAAAATCACAATCTAAACCACTTAACCTCAGCTAAATATGTTGAAATCACAGTGGAATGGATTCACAGGCCTTGAAATATGTCTTATATGGAGATACTTACAGATCAGAATTTGTTTAAATAGAACAGACTTCAGAACAGAATTAATCCTTGTCTGCAAGCATCTATACAAAGAGAAGATATCTAATATTAAACTGAGAAAGACTTCATGAGAACACAACCTATGGACAAAAAAAATAATCAAAAGAGGAAAGAGACAAATTTATAAAAATGTGAGCAACTGCCACCGGAATGAGTTGTCAGGATGTGAAGATGTTACTCCACCTTCTAAACAGGAGGAGCTATAATCCTTCAGAAGGTCATATGTCTCCCGGCAAAGCCTGGTCAGACGCAGCACAGATCCAAACCTCAAACTCAGAAATTCATTCCCAACTTCCAGCCATCAGGAATGTTCACTGACTGTCTCTCTGCCTAACTGCAAAATTCCCTGGGCGTAGCACCCAGAAATTGCCCCATCTGAGAAGGAGGCATGTGCACGAGGCCAGGGGCGGACAGATGCCCAGAGAGCAGACATTGCTCTGTGCCATCAGGCAAGCATGCAGGGACTTTGCTGGGTCCCACAAAAACTGTGATAGCACATGCCCTCTTCTTAGAGAAGGGTAATGGCCGTATCATCACCTCCCTTTTTACAAATTCCCTAGAGGCTAGTGTATTTGAGACTCAGTCAATATTTTCCATCTGAAAAGATCAAGAGCTACTGCTCCCCTCTCTCAGGAGACCACATTAACCACAAGCCACATAGCTTGGAAAGGAGGAGGCTGCTGCTGTTGAAACCCTACGTCTGCAGAGAAAAGAATGCAATATATCCAAGGAAGACGAAAGAGGGAAGGCAAGAGGGAACATGATTCTGTGGCCTAGTGCCTAGTGTGCTCATCTGAGAGTGGGCAGACCTAGATTCCACTCCTCGCTTCAAGAACACCTTCTGTATTTTTATATTAAGGAATTATTGGGTTTGGATACCTTATGGCTGAGCAGATGAGATTACTGAACCCAAATCTCCAACATTCTGGGTACATACCAATGAGTAAAACAACAAGGTATTATACAAATGATAACTGCCATCTCAGACAAACTTTTTTTTAAAAAAAGGTAGCAGATGACTCTTTGAAACAGAAAATGTCAGCACTGACTGTCAGGAGGGAGCCCAGCTCGAGAGCCTGTGGCTTCCTCCTCAGGCCCTGAGACCCGGTGGCATGGTTAGCTTTCCGCCACAGAACTGTACACATTTCCCTCATACAAACAGGGGTTTCATCCCAGCCACATTCTTGCTAGAAACTCTCCTTGGCATAAGCTGCTTCCAGAATAGTGCCTTTGGGACTATCTGGAAGAGTATCAGCTGACTTGGCCAAAATCATGCCAGGGCAAGCTCAAAGATAAACACTGTAGATGATGGCATGCCAGTGCTCAACTCTATAACTTGGTCTGATTTAGTTTGCTAGAGGAACTTTAGTGACAAAACAGCAGCTGGGGGCATTGTAGCTGGGAAACTTAATCAAAATTTCCTGTGTCATGACTCAGGTGTGGGATACATCCCTTTATGACCAGTGTTACCAGACGCAGTGGCAAGCCAGTGGTTAACCGTACCAAGTTAATTTTATTTTCATGGGCTTTCATGCTCAATAAAATTTTCTTTCATGCAAGAGCACTTTTTTTGGTTATTATTCAAAATTTTGAACCCAGCTATTTTTATAAAAGTACTGAAAATCTTCCAAGCGCACACACAGTAACCCACAATTCTCAGGTGGCAAAACATATCCAGGTTTCCACCTCACACAAATGGCTTTTGCAAGTGTCTCCTGATAATGGAGTCCATGTGAGCTCTTACTGATCCTTTTCCTTACAACATAGTGTTACTTTTCTAAGAGTCCTGTTGTTATTCAAAATAGAAGAGATGGAATCAAATGTTCAAGCTTACTTTAAAAATGTGTACAAATATTATGATAAATAAATCAAAAATATTAAAGTTAAAATTACTCACAGGACTAAGGGCACAACTTTCTTGTTAGCACTGAACACATATTGGGAGGCTCACATCTGCAGCCCACTGGGGGAAATTTAGCCTGCAATTACTTTATTTCTGTCTGGAAAGGAGAGGATTATGAAGCAGCAGTTAACTGGCAAAATATCTGTGAAAATCAAAGCAGTAATAGTTGACATGAAATTAATAATTTTCAGTAACACCCAAGAAAGCTAGCAAATTCAGTATACAGTACTTATGGGCAAATTTCATGTGGAAACAAAATCTTATAAGGCACTCTTAGAATGGGATGAAATATCTGAGTTTCAGTCTGTTTCTTTGGTGTTTTAGAATCTGTTGTCAAGTTAATTGATTAAGTACCATACAAAATGCTAGCAAGGTGTTTGACTGGTGTCTCCTACAGACTGGTGAGCAGATGCATTGGGGGAGGGGGAAGGTAGTCACACCAGTCAAAGAATTTTAAACATAATAGTACTGAAATAGGTTTCCAAGGAAAAAGAAAAAAAAATCCACTTATTTGTTGTGACACAATGCATAGTTCCATGCTTACATACTATTTTTTCCTTGTAGGATTCCATTCTCCTTCTTTCTGATTATAAATAATTTTGTCCCATTTCTCCTCTTCCTTTCACATAATTTTAAAGTAATTTACTTCTCAAAGCAGGTATTCTGTCTTAACTGTTTCATTTCTAAGATCATTCTGAGCAAAAGTAATACCCTGCAGAATTCCAGGAATTTAAAGGAAATCTTCCTGAATTATTTCTTTTTTTTAAAAAAAAAGGCAATAGAAATTATAGCTGTTAAAATCGGATTAACATTTTTTTTCAGTATGTGTATTACTACTGTTACTAATAAAAAATATTCAACACATTTTTAGCTCTTTACCCAAGATTTTTAGCTATAGTATTGCCCCAAGTTTGTAAAGCACCATCATTATAAAATTAAAGTTTTATCCATTCTAAGTATTTAAAAATGAGCTTCTCTCTTTTCTCCTGAGGCCATCTTTGTATTTCAAGATCTTATTCACTATTGTCTGCTCATTATAATAAATATATTTTATATAAGAAAATCTATAATGGGATATAACAAGTGTTTCTCCTCATGCCATTCTGATTCCAGACAGTAAATCACTCTTAGGCGTCAAAAAAGTATAAGAAATAAATCATAAGAAGTAATATTTTTCTCTCTCATTCTTCTAGTGGTGTTTGAACCTAGCAATGCTTTTCGGCATTCCCAGAATCCCATAATAATGACCAGCTTGAGAGGGGAATAGCCGGCATGATCCTTGTCAGTAACTATTTATTATCCACCTCAATATTCAAAAGAATAGAGTAGGAAGATCCTATTGGCTGAGTCAGCACATGGAAATTAAGGAAGGAGGAAGGATTACCTAGAAACAACTTCCACTCAGTGAAAGGGCTCAGAGGGGTAAATGGGACTCAAGGTGCTTCCTTAGCTGGAGTCTAGACAGTCTTCCTGACAGCCAGCAGGGTTTTTCCCTATCAAGTCATGAACATTTTCTAGGGAGACTAATCATACTTGGTCTGCTTTAGCACTTGGGGGATCATTGTATCCTAGCTTGAGCTAGTTCACCAGCACAATTATTTGTCTCTGCTCCCTTCTAATCAATCTGTTTTCTTGTCTCATAAATCTCCTACAGCTCTGTTGTTCCCTTACATATCAACCCAACAGTAAATACCCTTTTCTTGATGCTTGTCTTGCCCCCTCCTCTCCAGCAGTCAGGGCTATACTCTCTCCCTATTAAGACAGACTAGGAAGCAGCATGGCTCATGGGCATCCTGCCTACTCTTGAAGTTAATGACACTAAAACATTAAATGAAGACATGAAAGGAAGCACTGACCTTACAGAGAAGTAAGAGCAACCCAGGCCAGTGGCTGAGAAACCCGAACACATATTCAGCATAGGAAAGGGAGTTCCTACCTCTCTCTCTGATTTCTTTACACACAGTCATGATTCCTTCACAGTTAGATGGGAAACTAGATCAGGGAAGTAGATGAGTTTCATAAATAATACTAGATATCATTATGCCAAAGATTTGTCTGAAAAAAATTTTCCATCATTCCTAGGCAAAATTTTGGCATGATGGGCCACATCCAAACTGATGAAGTGGCATAGGATGGGGATGCTAGTAAAAAAATAGAGAAGCAGAATGAACAGGATATGAAGGAGTCTGAAGCTTGACAGACTGAATACACTATAATTCTTCAGTTTGGAAAGACATATGTACACCTATATAAGACTGCAAAACAGATAAGAAGGACTATCTTGCGATGTAGAACCCACAGAACACCTGAAAAAAATTGTCTCACAGCTAAAGACAAATAGAATAATTCAATTTGCACACTCATCATAGTTAAACTTTCAAATACCTCATCTTAAATCATCTTGAAATGAAAATAAGTCCAAAGACACAAATTCATAGATGATTGAGAGTTTGGCTGAAACCTCTGATTGAGAAAGCCTTTGCCCACCTGATTACAGAGCCAGATAGAGGACACCAAGAGAAGGATCTATCTAGAAATGTCCAGTTCCTTTCCCCAACTCCATCACTTGCAGAAAGAATATTGTACTATTTGTAGCCAGTCTCATGCTCTTACACTCTTAAAAGCCCATTCACCTACTGCCAGTAAATTTGTGCCTGGGGATGAACAGAAACCACTTTCACCTGGGTGAAGGAAACCCATATTCTGAGATACAGCAGTATCTTCTAGTCTCATTTGGGTATTTAAATCTAAGACATAGCAGGAGACAATTTACTGGTAATTTCCAGCCTGGATGCAAGGACTTGACGAAGATCAGGAGGTCATTAGTACAGATTATGTATTGAATTACACCTAACCAGCAAATTCTGGAGCTTTAATAGCTTGAAGCCCTGATCTTTTCAGTTAACAGTTGAAGAACTACGTGGTCCACAGAGTAATGAAAGAGTCAGAAGAGAAGAAGTCTTTAGCTCTTATTCTCATTCTAAACAGGAGTTTACATACACATTTAGATCTTTACTGGGAACATCTGAGAAACATGATCTGTATTGTCTCTGCCAACCTGTGGAGCAGGAGGTTGGACTAGATGATCTCCAGAGGACCCTTCCAACTTAATTTCTCAGTTATGTGATTCTGTTCTCACAATCAAGAAGCATCCTCCAAGATGCAGCCTTCACTATCACCAGATTGTACAAAGCATTCTTTCTCCACCAATCATGCACTTAAGTCCTTTTTGTTTCTCAGACAACTCCATTCCTAGATCTGCACAGACATTCTAAAGGAAATCCTAACTGCCATGTTGTCCATGTTTCTCCACCTGCAAGGAGGAAATTAATTCAATAAGCAACAGACAGCTGTGAAGAATCCATGGCCAAAAGGAAAAATAACATCCATGAGCCATGTTTCAGAGTAAGGACTCCCTATAAAAAATTTTCAGAGTAGAGTTTAGAGAAACCAGCACTTTCAGATATCTCAGTCTCTCCGTGTTACCTCATTTGTGGTTAATCTGAAGGATGCTGCTTAGAAACTGAGGGTCATGTCTGATAACATCACTCCACGCAGAGAACACTAACCTCACTTGGTTCCCTGAAATATTTTATGGTCCATGACAACTGGATTGTCACTCTACCTATGTGTGAGGTCAGGAAATCAGGGAAAGAAAAGAGAAGAAGAAAGGGAAAACCTGGAAGTAGTAAAAATGTACTTTCAAGGTACAGAAATCTCTATCTTGCAAAAATTCAACAAAGGCTTATATTTGTTACAAATTTATTGAAGAAGAGTAATAAAATGCAGTTCTGTTACCACAAGAATTGAGCGATCATGGTGCTTGTATGAAGCTATTCTCTCTCAATATTCTTTTGTTCAACAAGCAGAAGCTGACAGAGATAGTCACAAAAGCACATCCTCCAGTGCCGGCAGATGGTTTGATTTATGAACTATCCACCCACAAAACATCTCACAAATAACCCACTTGCTTGTCTCGTAACTGAGTCAGGGAGACTGCAACCAAATGGTAAGAGGAGGTTTTGCTACACTTAAATTCTCAGGAGACAGAAGTGATTAGCTGAGTCCTGTAATAACCATTTGAGGGTAGCCTCTAATCCCTGCCAAGACCAATATTTTATGTTGCTTCAGAAAAGGACATTCCACAGTGACTCAAAGAACTGCAATGATAAATACTTTATCCAATTTCCACGTCAAACCATTGATTTTTGTTATGCCTTTCACCACCAGATTAAAGAGCTTATTTGTACCCATTCCTCGTTTCTCTTCATGAATGATGCATTGTAATCAAGTCACCTCTCAACTTTCTCTTTCATTAGCAATGAAATTATTTTTGCTAGTCTTTTCTGAGTCTTCTCCAATTTCAACACTCTTCTAAGAATGGCCACTTTGGTATTTGTATGCAGGATTTTAATAGGGAATTTAAGCAGTGTCAGATGCAAACAATTTCTTATGTTACTTGCTCTTAACCCCTTCACATGGCCTATAACAACATTAATCCCTTTTTTCCCAGCAATACATTGAAGTCCACATTGAGTGATGTCTACACTGCAAGTCCTAGCTGTAGTTCAGGACTGTTGCTTTCCAGGACACAGTTTCACTTTTTCTATGGAAAATCAATCCAAAAGCAGCTGTGAATTGATATGCATTGGAACTCCTTCTATTAAGAATGATTGTGGTTTTTTCTTCCCAATAATTGTATGACTGTGTTTGTTAAATGAAACTAAAAGAAAAAAGGTTACATTTATCTTTTATAAAGTTCTGGAAAACTGCTAATTTTTTTCCTAGGAATTCAAAGATTAAGCTGTCCTCGCTACAGCACAGAGCTGCCATTTGAGAGGAACAGTTCAGGTGCCACAGGGGTGTGGGAACTCCAGAGACCCAAAGAAATGTTCATTCTTCTCTTTGTTAAATTGTTCAGATCAACAAAGGGTAGGTTTTAGAAAACCCAAAGTAAAGCCTCATCTGTTCCTGTTTCATTTTGGTGCAGAGAACCTAAAGAAGACTTCATAGTCCAATCTTCATCCCAGCCAGCTGTGCAGCTGTAAAGTGAGATGGCCAAAACACATCTATGGTGGTACTCTAAGGCCCTTAAACTGTGAGTGGTGGCGAGGACCTGCACTAAGATATGTATTACAAAATAATATCTGCTTATGGGAAAATCTGTTGGTTTGCTTTCAAGGAATTATATTAATTTTTAAATGCAAACATTAAATAAGAGTTGGATTTAGGTATAATGAGGGAGCTATAGAATAAACAGATGTTTATGTTATACTTTACTTCCTACATAAATTTAGTGCATTTATTATTGATTTTGAAAAATTCTTGGCTATTTCTATTAATTAGTTACTGTTCCCTCACATAGTTCATTACCTGTAAGTACACCGTGGTTCTTGTTAGAAGCTATGCATGTGCAAGCCATGGACAGCAAATAATGGCAATGAACACAAGCTGTGCTGTTTAGCTACTCTCTAACCAGACTGACGAACTGAAAGACCACAAATAGAAGAGACCTTCTGTGACACTGACAAGGATATTGATTACATTTCATAGTTAGTAATTAAAACAGGTTTTCCATTTACTTTGTTTTAGTCTGATCATACCCCATATGATTTCAGAAAAAATATCAGGAAAGTGCATATGAAATAAGTTGCTACATATCTGGCCCCTTTTCTTTATTGCACAAGAAAAAAAAAACAAAACACAAAAACAATTATAAAGAAGCTCTTCTATTTTATTAACAGTAAACATAAACGCAGAAACTGGAGCAATGTTATAAAAGTTGGCATCAATTAGATCCCCCACTGCTATTTTCTGTTTGTTTCATTATAACACTCAGGAAAAAAATAGAAAGATAGATGGGTAGGATGGAATTTTTTATTTTTTTCCCCCTTACATAATCCAGCTACTATATGTAACAGCATGCAATGGATCAGGATGTGATTAATAAGACTCATAGTGTGTGCACATCAGGAAATACTTGTTAGCTTTGTAAAAGCAACTGTATATTTCTATTTTTATCAAGTTTGTGGTTAAGTAGTATTAGGCATAGCAGATTGACTATTATTACAGTTTCCAAATTTCAAACCCTTCTAATTTTTTAAAATTTTCTATCCCCTGATAATAAGAGTAGCATTCTAATGCCTAGAGCTTTATATTTGCATGAATTAACAAGTCTTCACAACTGCTATCTTTATTATAGAGATACAGAATCTGAAGAACAATGCTTAAAGAATATATTTTTAATCCGAATGTCTGCAATTATATGTTTCAATCACTCTTTGATTCTTAAATATGTGATCTGCCTTTTTTCAAAGGTTCTGACTTGTCCATATTTGCAGTGAAGTCAATGGGACCTGAGAATACCCAAAACTTTGTAAATCACAGCATTCATATAGGTAAGTGATAGATTTGGATGTCTAGCTTTCAGCAGTTGTTTTTATTTTTTTTTCAGAATGTCTTGCCTCAGGGAGGGATAAATCAGTGATTTAGACCCCATTAATTACTTTTTTCATGCCACTCGCTTTGAGTATCAGCTTCACAAATACTTGACTGTTTATCTTGAAGCTCATGTCCAAATGCCATGGCATTTTTTTACTTTTGTTTTACTGTATTCATTTGAATTGTTGTCATGGGTTTTGAGGGGCAGTGGACAGTATTTTTCTACAGCTGAAGAATTTCTCTTTCTACTTTAAAGGTGAAACAACCTTTACATAAGATATTGGCATAAATTCTATGCTTATAGAATTCCTGTTGTTGTGTTGTCAAAAAAAATGAGTGGATGTAAATTAAAAGGAATAGGTCTGATATTTCTTTCATTAATGAAAAGAAAGACATCATCAGAAATTACTGGAAACAATCTAAACTACAACTTAACCCTCAGTCAAACTAAATTCAACAAGATATCATAAATTTTAAAATTATTTTAAGCTGTATGTGGCTTCAGCCTGGCTGGAAAAACAAGAACACCAGAAATCTCCAAGTAAAGGTTTGTTGTGTGTTTCAAACTCTGCAACTCCAGGCAGCAATGGAACCTCTTTTCCCAGGGGAGTGGCTGGAGGCTGCTTCTGTGCTCTCACTGCTGCCCTGCTCCTGACAGAAGCAGAGGGACGACCTGTAGCCTGATGGACCTAGGAAAGCTCTGACTCCTGGCCCACAGTGGGCCCACAGCCCACTGGTCATCCTTACTGGAACACTAAGTATTTAAGTCATGCTGTTTGCTGTACTAAGGGATGAATCACTTAAAATGTTCACAGATTTCTTCTTAAATAAGAACAACAGTGAAGTAGGGCTATGAAATATTGCTTCTGCTTGAAACGATTAGTCTTCTCACAGGCTGAGAACAGAAAAGGTAACTGGTCAACCTTTGGTACTCCAGCAGCGTAAGACCTCTAAGGAGACGGTTAGGCTGTTAATGTGGAACTGAGGAGGATGGATCTCCAAGCAAGTTAGCAGATCATTAAATGGAAGGTATATTTCTGTTATGTCTGAATAAACTTTTCATAAATGTATCATGTAGCTCAATATTTTGTATTTACAAGTGCAAAAACAATACATTGCAAAAATTAGGTTGGCTTATTGGATTATGCACACTGGATAAGTATTTCAGTCTTGGGTCACTGATTCTCTGAATAACAGCATTTTGTGGCACTCTGTATATATTAACAAAAAAATCTCTTGATTTTTTAAAAGTCCTTTTGTTCTCAATTCCTTCCTGTCTTTGGAAAAAATCAAGGAATCCATAAAGATATTTTAAAAACAAATACTTTCCAATTCATCTTTGGTTTCTATATCTAAACTATATAATAAAATTACTCATGAGCAAGAGAAAAGGTGCAGAATGATGGCTAAAATATGTGTGTACATATATATATATATGGAAGTATACACACAGACACACATATGTACCTGTATATAAACATATTATAAATGTATATACAAATTTCATATATGCATTTTAAAATACCTATACAATTTGGATTTCTTTTCTTCATTGTTACTTGCTGTGCTTCTGAACCTGCATAACTGCTAAACATTCTGCAATGGATAACACAGAACACAACTGTGATCTTGTACATCAATGCTGTTCTTTTTTCTTTTTTTTGTTTCATTCCTCTTTTTTAATTCTACAAAGAGTGCTGCCTTCAGTCAAAACCTTTAATCCTCATGTCCTATAGTGGTTATGGCAAGAAGTGAGGTCTATTTAGAGAGGCATTTCAATTTCGCCTTAGGCCAAAAGAAAAACATGTTATTTCTAATGCCAGCACTGTGGCCTCATATGCTAGGAAACTAGTGACATTTTGACACAGTCAGGGACAGTTCTGAATTACATTGTGCTGCTGTTAAACTGGAGCTTAAGCACTTAGAAACCCTTCTCTATATCTGTAACCTTGTTTCTTTGCCAGACAAGTGACTGTCTGCAGGAAATGCAGCAACACTGATGTAGTATTTGAGCTAGCCTGCACAGTTGTTTTCTGCATTACCCCACTTACTGCACACCAGCACTGGCCAACTTGCATCATCTGAGCAATTCCAATGCAGCTGTCATGCTAGGAATACATCACATACTGGCTCAAGGACTCAACCACCAACTGTAAGGTGCTCAAGCCAAAAGTGGTCAGTAAATGCTGGATTGATCACCTTGCAACCCCGAAAAATGCCTGGCATGGCCCCAAGACATGGGAGAAAGACTGTGTGAAGAAACACTACCATGTCCTTGCTGTGAGATTCTCATTTCTAATCTCTTCTAGATATGTCTTGCAATTTTGTCTTACAGCCAATATGAAGATTTTGGAGTGCAAGCTCAGGGGATCAAAATGTTGCTGAAGAACTTGCAGGTTTATCATTTTTCTGTGAATAACATATAAAAACACTTTTGTATAAATACAGCAATGAATTCACAGATTGCATTTGCTTCTTCCATTAGCAATACCTAGCCCTACCAATGTGCTGCTTCCTCTTGACACATGCCTTAGTTGTAGAGGGCTTTTTTAACTTTTGTTTTACATTCTCACCTTGAAGTAATTTGGTGAATGAAAAAACATCTTCCTTTCTTCTCACCGCTTTTAATGTTTGAAAATCTATGTATGACCCTGGATCCCTGAACCTGTTAGAACAGTTTGCTTAGAAAATATAAATACCTCCCAGTAAATTTCAAGTACATTGAATTTATACAAACATTGCATCTGGATACCTCCTGGGTCTCCTGAAGTACTTCAGATTGCTTTCATTTCCTAGGCAACTCATCGTGATCATCATCATGGCTAGGCTTCGTGAATGAAGATTTGGGAAGGGCTGTACTCATGGACATGTGTCCTTCAAGCCTGTGCAGTAGATTTTTTAGGTGAGGCACAGCATGCGTGAAACTGGCCCCCCCTTTAACTCCTAAGGTTCATCTGCCACAGCTGAGCGAGCTTGGACAGTGACAGTGAAGACCTCAGGACTAGAACCTACAGCCCTCAGTATTCCCAGGAGGTCTCCTATCCAAGTACTAACCAGGGCTGACCCTGCTCAGCTTCTGAGATCTGACAGGATTGGGTGTCAGGGTGGCATTTAACTGCAACTCATAATCTCTATTGTGCTCTAAAGCAAGAATGGACTACATAGTCTGATGGACTGCAGCATTTTAAAATTTCCTGATCTTAATACTAATATCTTTATTTTACTGAAAAAATATGAAATTGCAGCAAATCAGATAGATTTTATCCTAAGAACACAGCAATCCAGAAGACTTTGCAGTTCATTGGACACTTTTATGGACCATGGGACAATTGTCTAAGCAGTCATTGGGCAGATACATTGCTTTCATACAGTAAATGAAATCTTATATGGGAACAGGATAAATTTTTTCAAAGTATAAGTTCCTCTACTGATGTGGTACTGTAGTCAAGGCAGAGGCCAGGTCCTCATTACCAACACAGTGCCATGAAACACAGGAAGGGAGCACTGATACAAGGAAGGAAGATTTTGTCTGTGGACAGGGCTCTTGAATTAGTTGTCTGACAAGATAATTTTGAGGCGTAAACTCCATTTTGTGCAGGAATAAAAATTCTGGTTAGTTTCGCTTGGGGAGGGGGTTGTTTGTTTATTATTTGTCCACTTAGTTTTTATGAAAATTATTAAATAAGTTAGTAATACAGGATGATAATCTATATTCCACAGGAAAGGGGTATACACAAGAAAAATAGTGGCACAGGCAAACCTAGACAACCATCTTATTATGGAGGTTTAAATAGTTACTTCTACAGGTAAACATGGTTTATACAGGTATATATGGTTTTGTTCATCTAGTTTTACTAGTTTCTGTCATATTTTTTAGATATTTTAAAAGGAATTCTAAAATATAATTATTTTAGATGATATTTTGATCAAATTAGATTAATTTACAGTATTTCAAATATACTAAAATGTCTCCAAATATTTGCTGTTGTTTTAATCAAAATGTGTCACTGACTGGAAGAAAGTATTTGATATTACTGCCCTCTTCTTGACTTGGTTGTCAGTAGAAAATGAAATTTCTGCTCTTTTTAAATGCAGAGTCTTTTTATCAAAAGGCCTGGACATACTCATTTGATAGATTTTCTCACTGTGTGCATAGGAGATAGGCCCTACACCAAGTTTTCCTTCCCACCCACTGAAAAGGGAATATTTTTAAATTTCATGGGATTTCCTCACTTTAATTTTTAATATAGCAGTACTGTAATTCAGCTCTGTATGTTATAAAAATGCCTCTATTAAATATTTTAATATTTTTCATTTTTAGGTTAACTAATTTTAAATATGTTCTTCAAACCTCGCTTTCTGAGGATGTCAACTTTAGCATGTGCAATGCTTTAAAAGAAGAGAAAATAAAACCCATTATTTGCTTAAACAAAAGTTTGAAAACTTTAGAGATGTGTAAAGATGTAGACTGTCAAAAGTGGAGAATTTCACTGAGATGGTTTCACATGACTTAGTGAACTCTAAAGAAAGTGCATCTGGATTTTGAAAGAGGCACATGAAACGGCAGGTAAATGTCATAATTGTACAATTTGTCCATACAACAATCAGTTACAAGTTTTTAAATTACTTGTTTGTGCTGCAGAAAGAGTGGATTTATCCTTCATTAAACCCATAATTATCTTGTTTCATTCCTGACAGAAAGTATATTGTGTAATATGAACTCACACTGTGGGAATATGAACATGCAACTTTCTGGCCTATGACTTATTCAGTAAACTAAGTATGATTTCCTCATTAAAATAATGGGAAATTTTGTCACATGCATTACTATCTAGGACACTTAGACTAGAAAAGAAATTATGCTAGGTTGGATATGTATTACAAAGACACATAGATGACCCTCTGGTTCGAAATGAGTGTGTTAATAGACTTCACTGCCTTATGCCTGTTTGCTTAACCACAACAGAGTCAGAGATTTATTCTTGTCCTTCTATGACATAATTAGAAGGTTTATCTAATGATGGTACAAAACAAATGAAAAGGGGTTTCTTGATTTGAAATAGAAATAATACAGTGACTATTCTCGTAAATTTACAATTAATGTAAATGATTTCTCACACAACTTTTTTATTATCAGGATAAATACTTCACTTTCATTGTTGTTTACTCATCAAAATCAGACATTTTATCAGTATTTTCTTTCATTAATAGACATGGGGTTTCCAGAGATTTTTGCAGGGAAAATTATAACCAGTTACCATAAAGTATTATATTCTAAAAAGGAATAAACACATATTTGAGATTAATAAAGGTAACAGTAATATTTAGAAAACTGACATAAGAAAACAGGGAGAAATAAGACAGAGGGTGGTGGTGTTTATTTTGCCTTCCTATTTACTGTAAAATCCTTTTTCAGGATCATGGTGACATCCTTGACAGTATTTGAATGTCTTTATGTCTTAATTCCTGACCTTTTTCTTACTTTTGTAGCCAGTCAAGGACTTGAAGCATAAATTTATTAAAAACCATAAAATTCAGAAGTATTACCATTTCAGAAGACTCAAAACACACCCATTGTCACTCTTCCTTAAAGTCTTATTTTAAAAAAATATTAAATAAAAGTCAGAAGAAGCAATGTTTTAAATTGCAAAGAGATGAGCTCTTCTCTTATATTGTTTTTTCATCACATTTCACTTTTGAACTAGTGCCCTTGAGAAGGAGAGGGAAGGAAGTGCAGGGTTATAGATGTCTGTGGCTTGTGAACTAAGGAAGGGGCTGGAGGGACTAGAAAAGCATTGGTGTCAACACAGAAGGTGAAACTTACAGGGAAAGACTGAGAAATATACAATGAATCTTTGTTGCTTTAAAGTCAATGAAGTAATCTAGCATCTTTCAACAGTTTTTTTCATAAAACAATAGTTCAGCACATCCAGCCTTCTTGTAGTCCTAAACCTCAGTCTTACTGGCAGGGAAAGCTGTCTCAGCTGTTGGATCTCTTCCACTGGAAGAGGTTGCAAAATGGTTGCACAACTGTAAAACAGGACACCAGCAAAGGCCTTACTTATGACTGGAGACAAGTTACTAAATAATGACATTTTCTTTGGTATATTTTGGGGTTTGCAGTGAGAATGGCACAGCTTATGTGCAACCAAAGTTTGGAAGCTTAGCACAGCAGCTTGGTAGTTGATCAAGGAGGTGGTTGAAGGAGATGACTGCAGAAAACGGCTGAGTGATAAGGACTATAACGAAAGAAGCTCAACACAAAACCTACCAAACTTCAGCGAGGACCCTGCAATGAATAGGAGAAGAGAATTTGCAACCCTGAGACATGCAGGGACAGGCAGGTTATCAGATGGAAAGGAATTGTTTGGGTAATTGTGGTAGCATTTGGCTTCATCTCCTGAACGGTCTGTTAAATAAAAGTTTGCCTTGCTGGATGAGCTGCAGCCTGGTCTTTTGCAAAGCTCTCATGAATGGCTTTGTTCCTTGTTCCCTTGGCAGGTGAATTAATTACAGTGGCTCTGACAATTATGGTTCTCTCTGTCTCCACTTCCATATTCCAGCTGAGAGTTATCTCATGCTCTCATAAATCATGTTTAAGTCCATCAGGAAAGAAGCTGTGAAATAGTGAGCAGATTTTGGGTTCCCAATAGTGAAGAAATTAGCAGGCATTTGCTCTGGAGGCACAGTTGGTGTAATTGCAAAGGTCTAGATAATGGTCAAGATGATTTGTGAATGAGAAAATAATCAATAGGAATATGAACTGTGATCACAATAATCTCAGAGAGGGAAGAAACGTATACCACTGTAAATAAAGGAGTCTGACAACTATCAATCTGGTATATCACTGCTTGAAGTGGTAGATTTGCCATTAGCTTGCCTGCCAGAATCACTACACCATGTAGCAGAATACTCTAAGTTTTGGAATGGTTTTTATAAATTCTCATGGAAACAAAGATAATAGCGCATTTTCCTTCAAAGTTGTAATGAATTTTAGTGAAAGAAAGAGAAAACCTATAAAACTTATTTTTTAAAACCTGAAAGTCTAGCACATAGAATATTTATTGGTATAAATAATGCATATAAATGATATGTAAGTTGCACTTATTCACCTAGCAGCTATGAGTTTTCCATTGGTCCCCACTCAATTGACTGAAATGAAATTTGTAAAAAAGTCAAAAATGGTCTCATACAAGTCACTTCCTCTACAGTTCTTTGGTGTTTATGATGAGTACGTGTTGTATTTGGGTATCTGAGAAGCAAAAATCCTTGAAAAATGCTCACTCTAGGAACAGCAGTACTCAAACTCAGACTGAGCTCAAAACATTAGTGTAAGTACAGAATCAATTCAGCTATTTAAGTAAGAATGTGACATACAGCTAATATGACTTCAGAGGAAAAATGTAAATAGGATTAAGAGATGAAAAGCAGTAAGGGATGGAAGTTGTAGGCCTATGCTGGACTCAATAAGGAAAGATGTTTCTCTGTGAACAGTAAGAAATGGTTAATCTGCTGCAAAGTTATGACAGTTCCAAAAACTGTACACTTTACACTCCTATCTCATCATATAATATATCCTATGAGATGTATCATATGAATGCAACTATTTCAATGTGCCAAAAATGAGCTTTGTGGGGACTAATTCCCCCACCTACATCGCCATGAAACTTTAGAAAGAAGCACTTATGGAACAGGTATGTGAACTGCCCTGATGAAGTATTTAAGATAATTTTACAAAGCAATTGGAAGCATGCTCTGTCCTAAGGGCATCAGATCTTATGCAGTACTGCTCACATAATTATACTAAGATGGATTGCCATATCACTCCCTGAGCCTCTGCTGGAATAAATCCCACATCCAGCTAGAGAAAGAAAAATGTGACTTGCAGGACTGGCATGAATCTTATTACACTTCAGAACTCTAAAGAGAAACTCAAACCTTTTCAATCACTGATTTCTTTTAAGTGTCACTCAATTCTAGCCTTTCAGAAATACTAGTGATACCCACATTAAAAAAAATGTAGCTGAGATATCACTTTTCAGTTGACTACTGAAACTACACATCTCACATCTCTGTGATGTTCCTTAAATTGACTGGCTAGACTTAAATGAATGACATCACATATCTATATCTGTGATTTTTTTTCTCAATGTGAAGTACTGCTGCATTTTTGAGGCTGTATTTTATATATTTACACTCTAGTCCACAAATATATTCTGACAAATTAAGGACAAACTTTGTCATGATGACAAAAATGCCTTGCATAGTTACTGAACAAGTCTTGATTCAACGATAGATATAGGTATGTGTTCCTTGTAAGAAACAATATCTCACAAGCCTAAGAGACAGAAAGCCTATGCACTTTACAGCTGAAAAGCTACACTAATTTTAAACTATCTTTCTGTACAGCCTCAGAATTCAAATTAAAATCACCATCACTCAAAATGCATAGAGATGGAATTCAGAGGAAAAAGACTCAGGTTGTAACTTGTGTTTACTCTTTGACACTGAGAAATTGTCAGAACCTGGGTACTGGCTGGTGTTCCAAGAAAAGAGGGCAAAGACTGAAGAGGATTGAAAACAGATTCTTTCTTCCCTGTATGTAGAGAGGGTGCAGGCTACTGAAGCATTTTAAGATTGCTGATGATAATCAGGAACATCATGCTCAAAGAATGAAAGAGTCACCTACTTCTTGAGGTATGCCAAGCACCTTTGACAGTTCCACTGGAGCTGCATGTGTTGTGAAGAACTACTGCGTCAAGTACAGGCACACACCTCTTGGATTGTTCTGTTGATTCAGCTGGAAAGAAAAGTCTGTGACAAGTAAGACCAAGACATCAATAAATCTGTCTTTCTTTACATATTTTAGATTGTGTAAAGTTAGAATTTAGATAATTTTAGATCTTCCTCCTTTCTTAAAACTCTTTGCCTCCTGTTATGATAGTTCTTTAGAGTATTTCTAGATTTGTCTTCAATTCTACTTTTCAAACAGTAACAAAACAGACTACTAGTGTTGTGCAGAATTTTTCCTGTTCTGTTATTATAATTTTAAAAGTGACTAAAACCTGAATTTTGTTCCCTATGTCTTCTTGAAAACACCATTTATGGAGCATATTTAAGATTAAAAGATCATATTGAAATAATATAATACTGAAATAATACCATAAAGAAAAGAGGAAAAAGGAATATAGTTTAAAAAAAAATGGAAGCCTTATTGACATCTTATCTCTATCCTCATCTTACTTCCCCTCCTCTGCACACAATATATCCCAACTACAATCAGTATTCTAATCCCATCCTTCAAACATACTTTTGCACCAAAAGTAGCTAGGAAAGGACTTATTTCTTGTGTCCTATTTTGATACTGATGAAAGCACTATCAGTCTTGTCTGTACATGTCTATTTGCTCCAGCAATTCTCTTTTAAGGAAAGCAGATCTGGCTCCTTCCTCTTTCATGCTGGTCCTATGGTGTAGTGCTGTCTGATGGGGCAGACTTCGAAAGCCTGGCAATGTCATCACTCCACTGGGCAGAGCTGCTACATTGCAGTACTATGGAAGAATATTCATTCACGTCCTTTTTAGGGAGTACTAATTAGTCCATGAGGAGCGCAACAGTGACCTATCTTTACTGCCTCCAGATCTCAGGCTAATTCAGCTCAGTCAAATAATTGCATTGTATGGAATCATGCTACATAGCTTTGCTGCTTCAACAAGAGCTTCTTTCAGATGGTAGCATAACACTTGAGGACTTGAGTTGGACTTGGCAGATATTGGATGTAAAATCAAATTAACTGATGAGCTGCTGTCAGAGAGACTTCTCATGTGTTGTGGAAACTGCCATTGACAAAACCAGGCTGATATACTGCTCTTCCATGTTTTCCATTAAGAAAAATTACTTGTGTGATTCTATAAGTATTGTGCAGCTGTAGTAGTCACAGGGCAAATGTTGTGATCCAATTACAATTTAACTTATTCTTACACTTAATAGTCAACAAAGTCTCATGATGTCTCAGTATATCTGACACAATCCATTCTCTTTTTTTAGTTGATCACAGCAGTTCAAAAAGCAATTCAACACAGGACAGATTCTGGACTATGTATAGATGACAACCAAGAAGCTCATTGATAGTATTGATTTCAAATTGTGAATAACTTTCCTCAGTTTTTCGCTTGACGGTGTCCTCAGACATCTTCACTAAGGTTTCCACTGCACCACTGGGTTTCATATTTCTTAGAAAAGAAAAAGATCATGCTTTGTACACATATTCCTAACTACAGACTATTAGCCTGAGGGGTATTGTATACCTTCCCTTCAATTAAACCAGTTCAAACATGTTGAAAACATTTCTGTTGAGGTCTTTTGTTGTCATTACTGATATATACGTGAACCATTATGGCTATTTTGTCATGAGAGATTGCAGTAGTCACCTTAAAAACTAAAGTATTCAGGAGATAAACACAGAGAAAATATCAACTACAAAGTCACTAAAGTTCCAATAACAATATGATGAAGCATATCAGAAATTTTTTTTATCAAATTAAAAATAATGAGCAAAACTAAGTAGAGAACAATAAAATCAAGAATTTACTTGAAAGTGATTGTTAAGTGACTTTCAATATAAAACTTTTGTTTACAAATGTTGAATATTTAATCAGGAAGTATCATTCTGCTGATATGAAAGAATTTATTATGAATTAGTATAATATGAATTTTTTATCATTTCAATGTATTGAGCAAACCAAACTGGTTTTGTTTTTATATTAACTTTGCATCTGCCTGTGATAGAATACCTGGATCTCACAGAAGTTATGTGGACCACTCAGGCTCTTTAAGCTCTTCTCCCTTAGAGGCAAAGCTTCTTTGTGAAGCTGTGTGCCATGATGTAAATGGCATGTGGTGTGTAAAGAGAAATTCTGACGAGCAGAAAGCAGTGGGAACCTGGAAGCTCCGAACTACAGCCCAGACCATGCCTTACCACATTGTGTGCAGGAAGGATGGAATATTTTTTATCCAACAAACTGAATTGAAAATACTTTGACTCTGTAGTGTTTCAATGCTTTCTGTTAATAAAAAATAAACAAATATTATATAATTTAATATTTCTTTAATAAAATTAGACAAGGTTTCTCACTCTGTATTTCTTGGTGTTTTAAGATGAATGTTGAAGTTCAGTGACAAAAAATCTGAAATTCTGAGTCTTGTTTCACTCCATTTTGAAAAAAAAAAAAAAGAAAAGAAATGGAACTTTTTTAAATGTCTACATGAAATATGGATCTCTTCCCTTATAACATTCTTTCACTACATAATTCTTGAAATAAAAAATTTCTCTGGAAAACTTCAAGATTGATTTAGATTAAATGTCTTCCACTACAGCTGACTGATAAAATTGACTAGACATTGAACACATTTCTTAAGGACGTGAACTTCAGCTAAAGTTATATACATAAATCTGAGGCAGGATACAGTTCAATTCACAGGATATGTGGAATATTTTCATAAATGAACTAGGTAAGTGATAAGTGAAAAGGAAGGTCAATCCAAAGATGTAATAATAACAGAAACTAAAAAAAAATTAGAATTTTTCATACAACATATTATTTCTTGCCATCCACACCCTTTATGATTATTTTGAAGAAATTCTTGAGATAAGTATTTTCAAAAGCAACCATTGGTTCTCTATAATCTCAACCCTTTCTAAATCATGTTTTACTTTTGTTCAAAAAGTTGGACCAAGTAGTAATGAAATAATAAAACTTTTCCTTTTTACACCATTGATGTCTTTCTAAGTTGTGAGCCGTGTTTTGTCACAAAATAACAGAGAGAGATGTTTAGCAGCAAGGAAGAGTTGCATCCTTGCTTATTTGCAAAGGAACTTCTTACACGTTTAGTTCCTTTAAGGTATTCTTTATGTCAGTAGTGTGACCTTTGCCAAGAAAAAAAAATGCTGAGCCCTATACAACTCGTAACTGATGAGAAAGTGGAATCTTTCGTTCTGCCAATTACAGACAGTAATTGCCATGTAATGAAGTTAATGTTTTGTAGAATTTACAACCTGATATTAATGGTGTTTCCTTGCCACCCTCTCTTATCCAACTTCGTTTTTGCCAAGCATTTTCCCAACAAAAGAAACGGGACAATGTGTGAAGGCTCATTAATTCTATTTAGTTTTAATTTTTTTCCTCCTTTTTTTTGTTCGCCCACCTCCCGGAGGTGAAACAAGAGCCATGCCATTAGGTCTTTCCGTAAACTCTGGTTCATGTAAGGGTGAAAGTTACAGCCTCTGCAGCAGCTTGCACCATATAAATGCTCCCCTTTCAATTTCAGCCTGGGCCATTTAATGGCCATGCCGTTTTATTGCCTTCTTGATCACCAATTACACCACCAAGAACAATGAGTCCAACACTTAAATGAGCAGGCCTCAAATTTGCCTTCATTTGCCAACGTGTTCCATAGCAACACTTTCTTTGGAAGCACAGATCGCCTAATTACAAGGATGAAGATGGATCAGAGTTTGAAAAAGGCTCTCAGCCCCAGAACAATATGCTAACCGAACTGTACTCTCTGTACTCCTACTGTATTATTGTGACCCCAAGCTGCCCTTCTAGCACTCTGTGTGACCTCCTGCCTTCAAGAGGAAGCTGTGCCTGCCCTCCCTATCTCCAGTGTCACTGCAGAATTTGGGAGGGTGCCGCTGAGACTGGTGACAATGGAATCTAGGAAAAATAAATCATAAGACAGAAACTAGACAAATCACAGAACCACAGGATACCAAAAGCATTTCCACATTATTTTTGTTTTGCCACTAATGGCTGAAGCGAATAAATCAGGATGTGTTAACACCAACATGCTTCCCAGGGCAAATGCTAAATGCTTTACTTTGTGAGGAACTAATAGCAGAGCTGAGATACTTAGATGCTTGCTATTCTACCAGGAATTTGAAAGGACTGCTAAAATATTGAAAGTAAATACAATTGCAATATATGGTAAAAATAAAGAAAAAAGAAACCAACACAAAGCTAAATGACATAAAGTTATATACAAGTTCAAAAACTAGAGTAATGGAAATTACAGATGTTTTCCCTGTTTAAAAATATATCTTGATACGCATTT
This sequence comes from Pithys albifrons albifrons, assembly GCF_047495875.1. Lineage (NCBI taxonomy): Eukaryota > Metazoa > Chordata > Aves > Passeriformes > Thamnophilidae > Pithys > Pithys albifrons. The sequence goes on along the minus strand of NC_092461.1, from coordinate 15,821,350 downwards.
ATCGTTATATGCATTTACTATGATTTCATAAATCAGTCACCTAACTGTTTTGATTTCGTTCATGGCTGCAAAGTGCCACTGGAAACAATGTTTCTATCCCAGAATTAAAGCATTCAATCTGTTTACTACATACAGTGTACTATTTCCCTTCAGTTCTAGTGTTGCTTTAATCTGAGGGATGTGCTACTAGAACTAATCCACTGAAATAAAAGTTAGATTACAGAAATTCATCACCAGGAAAAGATTTATCAAATTACTTCTGGAAACATGTGTTAATATTAACACAGATGGACTCAGGTTTTTGTAATGTATAAAACTGATGACAATTTTTTTTTGCCATTTCTTTTGGTTTCCAAGTTTTCCTAACTGAATTTCATATCTAACCATATAAAGATCTATGTATGTAGCTAACTTTTTTTTTGTATTTGCAGGATCAGGCTCTTTTCTGAAGAGTGAAAAAAATGTGTGGGCTAACTGTTATGATAGAATTCTGCAGTAATAAACACAATTAAGTGTTTACTGCAGAGAAGAAATAAAGATTCATTTTTAACTTTCATGCTTCTTGCCTTCCAAGACTGTAAATGTATAAGCTCTACACTACTGCAATGTAAAATGTTGTGTCCTGATTTTCCAAATGAAATAAAACAGAAAATTCAGAGCTTATGGATTTAGGTAGCTGACAACTGCTCCATTTTCTCACTGTGATCTCACTATTACAAAGTGCAACAATCTCACAGGAGAAACAAGAACTCTCCTTATGATTATAAAGGTTTCAGAAAGAAAAAAATAAAAAAGCTATTTCAACCATAAAATCCAGAGAGATATAATCTTTAGTTACAATGCTAACTGATTGCATTTGTACAACATCAAAAATTCCAGGAAAAGAGGTGCTTAACGGATTTAAGCTGTAAACATTAAAAATTTTATTATAGCTTGTCTTTCTCTTCTGCTTAAAGGCACTATCCAGAATATGGACAAGCCAATTAAAACATTAAAAACTATATATTAGTTGGGCTTTATGACAGAATATAAAAAAATATTTTGTAATAAAATATATGATTTCGCCTGACCTCATTCATAAATACTTGAACAGACTTTTCTAATACATTCTCAAAATTGAAAAATAATGCACAAAAAAAACCAAAACAAAACCCCAAACCCAACAACAGACACAAAAGATGAGATAGAAATCTATTGCAATAAGTGCAAATAAATGGGTATATAACACATAAATAGGAGCGTGGAAGGTAGGCATGCTAGAGGAGAAAGGCATCTTTTAAAATTAAAATGAAACAAAGACAATGACAAAACCTAAATTCACTGAATACAGACCATGAGAAGCTGAAGACAGGGGAATCCCATGCTCCCAGCACAACTTAGAAAATGCTCTCATCGAACAATCTGGCTCCAATCAATATATACAGAAGGTAACTGAACGAAGATATAGTAAATGCAAAATCAAGTGAGATCTAAATGAGACTTAAATGTCAAATTGCTGCTCTTAAACCACCATGAATATGTTCTGTGTGTATGGAAACATCTTCTTTTATTATTTGGTGAATTCCAATAGCAGAGCAATTAGGCTGGACAACAGTGCTCAGCAATGTCTTATTGTGATTCAGAGACTTCATGTCATCACAGTAATTTTAAAACCTAGAAGTACCAGTCAAATACAGCAGTTGTATTTTAGAGTCAGTTAATTACACAACATCCAGAGTTTTTAAATTAACCTTTGTGAGATTATAATTGCCATTACAATGTAAACTTAATTGTGTTTTAAATAAATGCATGCATAAATATTTGAGATTTTAAAATCTATAAGGTCTAGGTTGTACCTCTAAAGACAGTACTGAGAAAAGCTCTCTGTGGAGGGAGCAGTTCAGTAGGGGTTGCACTTTGAGAACTGCAGCAAGATAGCTGCCATGAGCTATTGTCAAACCCAGCTTTATTGCTTATTGGTAAGTGCTTTGGCTTCTGAACTTTTTGATTGCTTTGCTCATGAAAATGCGAGTTGCATCTGTAAGCAGAAGGCACAAACCCTTCTCATGCTGTGTCTAGCTTCAGAAGTCAGTTTGCTGAAATCCAAACTTGCTTGCCAGATATTTTGTCTACAGCCATCCTTGTGAGCAGGTGGGGCAGATGAAAGCATCCCAATGCAGACCTCTTTCCCAAGCTACCACTGGCGGGTTGTCTGAGACATCTGTGACTGTGCACTGGAGTGTGTGGTTGAGCCAGAGAGGGAGGGAGAAAATAATATTGAAAAAACAAATATTTAGAAATTATTTCACTTTTCTGGTATGTAACTTGATTTTGACTTAAGAACGTGTTGGGCTTTTCTAACTGTAGGAATATATCAGAAGCAATAGTTTGAGGGAAAGTTTTTATTTTCCATCTTCCAGGCTACACTGATAACCAATATAACATGCAAATATTCATCAGCTTCCCATCACTTTTGTGTTAGAGCAAAAGATTTGCTTTTTTATGGTTGTGATCTTTTTGGCAGAGAAGTAAGAGCTGTATGATCACTGCCATACTCTTTCCTTCCTCCTGATTTCTTTGTCTTCCAGAGAAAAAAGGGCTACCTCAAAGTGCTGACATGGGATTTCATTTTGCTGTGTTACTCAACAAAACATTGTCATATGAACTCATAAGAAACCTCATATAGCTTCTGATCTTTGCTTTAAAAATGCATGCTTTTGGGGAGCATATGACCGTAATGCCAAGGTGAAAGAAGTCTGAAAAGAGATGAGAAAAAAACTGTCCAGACTATAGGGCTCAAAGGACAGTAATCAGTGGCCAAATACCTAACTAGCAAGCAATAAGCTATAAGCAATACCAGGCTCATCTTTTTCAGTTGCTTGACTGAAAACCAGCAGGATAAAACAAAAGGCAAACTTGGAGATGATACTAAATTAGAGACAAGAAATTAACAGTAGAGCTTTAATTCAAAGTGATTCTGAGATACTCAAAGTTTAGGTTAACAGAAACCTCCTCAAGGTCAATGATGAGCTAAGTTCTGCACCTTCATCAAGTAGGTATCCATTCCATTCCAGAACCAACAAACTGAATATCAGCCCAGCTAAAAGACCAAAAGGTTACTATGGATTTCAAACTGAATTAGCGATAACCGTACACTCTTTCCACAAATTATATATGCCACACTTGGAATACTGTGCTTAGTTTTGCCCAGTCTATTGCAAAAGAGCTGTTGAAAAACTCACAAGGGCCCAGTCGTGGGTTATCAAGACAGTTAGGATCCTGCAGCATTAGTAAGCCTATGACACAGCCTACAAGGAGATACTGAATAAAACTTAATCTGGAATAAAGGAGCCTAAGGATAGAAATCTGTGAGCAGCCTACAGCTGCTGAAGGATGTTTATGAGGCTAATGGAGCCAGAAGAGACAAATTTGTCTCAGAAGAGACAAATATTATCTCAGGGAGAAATGACCATGTCATGTTTTGGGATGTTCAAACCACATATCAGACAAAAAATTCTTCACTAAGACAGTATAGTAACACTAAAACACAACGATCATCAGAATCATATCCAAAGTTATAGCAGAATACCTTGAAAGTTCTCAAAACTTGGCTGGATTTTTGGAAAGAAGGAACCATCAGAAGCCAGAGAGAGTACATTTTCCACATACCTCTCAATGATCTGAGGTGGTATTGAATAATATCTGGGTCCTGGTCACGCCCCTGTTAGGATTCAGTTTTTTAAGGTTGCCTAAAGAATCACCGGCAAAGGTATCAGTCAAAGCAGGTTTAATATAAAAGCAACAGTACAACAAAGTTTGTTGGCAAGGTTCACTCTACTACTTACTAGATGGTTAAAGTACACCAAGAAAAAGCAAGCAAAGAGAGACTAGAGTCAATCTTAACTGAAATAAATCCACTGCTATGTGGAGGCTATGTGGTGTGGAGGGGGACAAAAGGGTAGGAAAAGCAAAGGATAAAAAGGAATATGACCTGAAGGCCAAGCAGCACTTAAACTTAACAGCATTTGAACTTATCTTAACCAAAACTGAAGTTAACAATTTAGCAGAAGTTTCTTGTAGAATTTACTATACCACAATACTAACTTCCTTATGCATCTAAAGTATTTAAGATTCTAGCAGAACAGCATTCCTACGACACTTGATATAGCTTATTCACACTCACATGCACACAGACAAAAGAGTCTGTACAAGGTACCTGTGAAAAATTCCCCTCAAATTTAGTGAAATACTCTGTTGGGATGCTTTTTGAGCCTTGAGAAGTGGGGCTATCAACCCAGGATCTGTCATCACTGGTCGGTGAACCAAACTGGTCGGTACACCAAACTTGAGAGTTCTCTGGCTCTGAGAGGTGCCCCTCAGAAGGAGATAGCTCGTTGCACACTGCTGCCATCCAGGAGAGCTCAAAGTGTCTAACTTTGGACTGCTGTTGTAAGAGAGTAGGCTTTAGACATAATAATTTTTCATCCTTGCTGGAATTTTAGTAGACAACTTTCTCTGAAATTTTGAGAACAAAAATATTATTCCACTTGGGTTATTATTCAAGCAAAAAAATAATTTTTCAAAGCTGTTTATTAAAAAACAGGAGCTCATTAGACAGCACTAATTCCTGGAAGCAGACAGTGCTTCTGGTAAGCTCAAGAGAAGTTCAGCCCAGATGCTGTTTGTCAAGGTCAGGTCTAATGACCATTTATCAAATAATAGTGCAGCCTAGGAAGGGAAATGGACCACCACATTTCCTCACGCGCTCCCCCTTCCTGGCTACTGCAAAAATAACCTGGAAGTGGGACATGCTTCTACTGTCTAAACAAGAAGGTCGGAGATGATGATGAATAAGAGACTAACCAAGAACTGGTGCTGTGAGGAAGGCATGGAGATGTTAATTCAAAATATCCATGGATATGTACATATTTTTCCTGGTGACAGGCTTGTAGTGACTCATAACAATAATTTTTTAAAAAATGAGAAATAAGAACTAATGAAATGGCCTCTCCTGGGCCTAAGTGAAGTAACATAAATGTGGAAACAAGGGATAGAGAGAAAGAATAAAATAAAGCAATAATATCCATGACAACATAAACACCTCAAAAAATCAGTGAAAAGGCTATTTTTACACTGGGAAATTGTGATCAAATAGCCAGTAGATGAGTCAGAAAAACAGAAAATCCTAAACTACCAGTTCAAGAAACATAATATTGACTAACTGAATCTAAAAGTACTGTAGTAAAGCTGATAAGACTGTATTTGGGAAGAGTTAACCCACAATTTTTGGAAGTCTAATAAGGTTAATAGTCCTGCCCATCATATAGAAGCTTAAACAGCAATGGCTGCAGAAGTCTAGTAGAGTGATTGGAAATCTTTTGGAGGAAAGTCAAACTTACTTTCGAGGCTTTCTAAGCTAATGAAAGTGTTAGCTGGCATTAGTGTTACCTAGGAGCATATTAAAGGACAACATTGAGATAAACTAAACTTTAAATGAAGACGCATATATTTTTGGCAGAAATTAGATTTATAGTTGTAAAAAAAACAGGTTCTGAAACAATCTTCCAAAAGGAGATGATGAATTAAAAATTTAATAGCTTTTTAAAGTGGAATTAAAAATGTTTGGAGTTATTTCTCCAGCACAGACGACTGAAATTTATTATGCTGAAAGTTCTTCAATTACTTTTTTCCTTTATTCTTGTTTCATCATCATTCAGTGTCACAATCCTTCAGCAAAGGTAAGTGTATATTTTCCTTTGGGGAACTCTTGTGGATTTTAGTGAAGCAAGGTAAGACCTAGATCATTGATTATAGACAATAGCTTCACCAGAGACTTTGGTTCTTTTAAACAAATTAAGAACACTCATAAACAAAAGAAAGACAATGCTACAGTTTTATTGCTTGCATGTAATCTTAGATGAGGTTCTATGTATAAATATAACAGTTACGGTGATGAGCAAATATAGGTTAACTTAATCCTTGCTCCTTTCATGAAATTGTTTATTAATGGCTTTCATTCTAAAATAGGATCTGATAACCTTCATATGTAATGCGTTGCATTTTGAAAAGTCATCTGTCAGTTGAAGTCCCAAGTGATGGAAGAGAGGGAAATATTGTACACACCTTTAAAAAGGGTAGAAACTAGGACACTGGGATCTACCAAGCTGTCAGCCTCACCTATGTCCCTGGGAACATCATGGAACAGATCCTCTTATAATCTCTGCTGAGGCACATGGAGGACAGCGAGGTGATTTGAGACAGCCAGCACAACTTCACGAAGGGCAAGTCCTGCCAACCTGTAAGCCTTCTATGATGGAGTGACTGCATCAGTGAAGGGCTATAGATATAATTTATATGGATTTCTGTAAAGTCTTTGACATGGCCCCCCAGAACTTCCTTCCCTCTAAATTGGAGATAAATGGGTTCCATGGGTGGACTGTTAGATGGATAAGGAACTGGTTGAGAGAGCACATCCAGAGGGTAGTGGTCAACACTCAGAGTCCCAGTGGACATCAATGAGAAGTAATATTACTCAAGAGTCCATACTGGGACAGGTGTTATTTAACAACTTCATTAATGACACATACAAAGGGATCCAGTGCAACCTCAGTACATGTGCAGGTGACACCAAGCTGAATGGTGCAGTTGATACACCTGAAGGACAGGATGCCATCCAGAGGGACCCAGACAAGTTCAAAATGTGGGTGCATGAGAATTTCACGAGGTTTAACAAGACCAAGTGCAAGGTGCTGCACTTCTGTTGGGGTAAACACCAGGGTCATTGCAGCCTGGGGGGATGGAAAGATCAAGAGCAGCACTTCCAATAAGTTCTTGGGACTGCTAGTGGATGAGAGGCTGAACATTTGCTGTCAATGTGCACCTGCAGCCCAGGAAGCAAACTGTATCCTGGGCTGCATCAAAAGCAGTATGGCCAGCAAGTTGAGGGAGGTAATTCTGTTTCTCTACTCTGCTTTGGTGAGATCCCACATGGTGTACTGCATCCAGCTCTGGGGACCCCACTACAGGAAGAACACGGACCTGTTAAAGTAAGCTCAAAGGAGGGCCACCAAGATGATTAGAGGAATGGAGAGGAAAGGCTAAGAGAATCAGCATTATTCAGCCTGGAAAAGATAAGTCTTTGGGGTGAACTAATTGTGGCCTTCCCACAGCTGAAGGGAGCCCACAAGAAGGATGGACAGAGACTTTTTACAAGTGTATCTAGTGACAGGACTAGGTGGAATGGTTTCAAACTGAAAGAGAGTAGGTTTAAATTAGGATAATTATTAGGAAGAAATTCCTTACTATGATGATGGTGAGGAACTGAAACAGAGTGCCCAGAGAAACCATGGATGCCTCATTCCTGGAAGTGTTCAAGGCTAGATGGCTGGGACTTAGAGCAACCTGGTCTAGTGAAAGATATTCCTGCCCACAGCAGGGATGTTGGAACTAGATGATCTGTAAGGTTTCTTCCAACCCAAACTATTCTATGATTCTATGATTCTATCATTAAGATTCTTATTCATTCAGTAGTCTTACATTCCTCTGGCAATTAAATTTTACATGTAGATTACATGGTTATAAAAAACATTCCCACAAGCACAGAAAAGCAAAAAAAGAAAAAGAGATTTTAAATCCTTATCAAGAGATTATGTACAAACCGATGCTAAAATTGAAGGGGTGTAGAACTTTATGCAAGCTAAGACTAACTTACAAAACCATTTTGTAATCTTTTACTGTGAAAGTTTTATTTTAGGAACTAACACAACTAACTGTATGTACAGCAAGTGCCCTTTAGCCTTTTACTTTCCAGATTCTTTTCCATCCACTATGCTTATTAGGATACCTTGGTATATTACTTTCTGCATAGAACAGTACAAACTGTGTTTTCAAACAGATATTTGATCAAGCTTAGGTATATTCAACCAATTTGGGCTTTTGCAAGAAATAAAAATCTTATAGGGGACACTGACCATGTTTACAACTTAGAAATACCTAGTGAACATACAGTGACAATTCCTAGAGGGTTTCAAAAACTAATAAATGTTGTCTCAAGGATAAAGATAGCCAGTTCCACAACTCAATTGCTTGCAGAGGAACCTTCAGAGAATTCTTTACCTTGTGGCATTTTTGTACATTGCTGCTTACTTCGTGTTCCAGGATGCTCCTTTAATAAAAGGCCTGTTATTATGTTGAATCCCAGTATGAAGTCATATTCCTTCCTAAGTGGATGATTGCTAGACTCCATAATGTTTGGGGTGTTTTTGTTTTATGAGCTCAATAAAAAATACACCAGGTGCACAGAGTAACTAAACACTAGGGATCATCTTCTAAAAGCATGGCATTGATAAAGTTAGAAATTAAGATATATACCACAAAATGAGAAGAAATTATCACATTTTTCTTCTAGTTGTTTCTCAGGATCATCACAAAGTAGGAAGCATATGACACTAAATTATTTATTGGACTACTTGAATTATCACTTCTATGACTGATTCTACATTTGCTGGCAATTTAAGCATGAAAAGGAGAACTAAAGGACATTAAATTTGGACTCATTCGTTATTATTTTTATAATATTTCATGAATTCTAAAGCTTGGTTGTGTTGATTCCTGAAATTCTGAGTACAGACATAGTCATCTGATGAAGCCTAGTCTGCCCAAACTATAGACTAAACATGGTTTTGGTAATATTAAAGTAATTCTTGGAAGCCAAAATAAAGGTGGTGGTTGCATTTATAGCTGTGAAATATGCTGTTTAAAGCAAGAGACAATGATAAAATTCAACTGAACATCATTCAGCACATTGGGTAAAATCCATCACAGGAAATTAATCAAAAGCTAAACATGAGTAACTGGATGTACACCTTAAAATTTCCGAAATTCCAGTTAAGGCTTTCAACTTATTTCATAATGGTCAAACATCTACAAGATGAAATATTTGAAAGAAAATTGTATTCTTGTGATCTGGATTAGTTTAAGAAAATTTAAGAAAAGTAAGGGTATTAATAATGCTTTGTACATGAAGTTTTGATCCTGTTCCAAAACAACAAGAAAATACTCATTTATATAAAATTACGAATGCATATAAAATTACTAATATCTACTCCAGAGTACTCTGGAAATTCAAATTCAAGCAGCTTCAATGCATGGCATAAATAGCAGATCTATTAAATTTAGGCAAAAGTAATAACCTTTTGGTTTCTAGAGATACCACTGCTGTGACAATTGTTAATATATTATGCATTTTTAGTACTGATAGATGTAAGAAATTGAATATTTCCATCTCTCAACTTTTACACAATATGTAAATAAGGTGTTGTGGTCTTTTATTATCATTCTTTATTCTTATATTAGTTTATCATATGGATAGACTCTTCAAAGCCAATCCTACAAATAAAACAAAAAAAAAAAAGCAGAAAAATAACTGAACCAATGAGGCAATATGGTTGATTTATTAATTAGATGTGATAGTGAGTTTCTTTTCTTTTTTCCTATCAGGCATGTTTCTCAATTCTGATTATATCTCAGTTCAGAAGAAATTGAGTTTATTTCTGGATCTTTAATATTACTCCAATCAACCTTAACTCACATGCTGATGCTGAGAAATCAGCAAAGAATGCTTTAAGAACTCATCTGACAAGCAAGACATTTCTAGATGTGTTAGGGAATACAAATAGTGATACTCCAGGCAAGTATGATATATCATCAGTATTCCCATTGTTACTTCAAGATAACCTAGCTTCTGGCTTTGCAAGAGACATCAAGGGAGAAAAGCATAAAGTGTGTCTGTCTTGGACTATTTTTTCATATAGAGCAAGAATATCTACGATTCTAGTCTTTTCACTGAACCTCTAGTTATAAAATTATAAATAAACTTTTTGCACTTTAAAAAAGCTAATTATATACTAATTCTGTAGTGAAGCTACATTTTTTTAAGTAACTACTTAAACTTTAGAGGGAGTGTGTGATCTAACAGAGGTACAACTAAGGAAGGAAAAATTATTTGATGAATAAAGTTAATCAGTCATGATTTTATTGAAGACAAGACGAAACTAATTTAGGTATAGATCGATAGCAAAATTGGCATTATTTGTACTACGACATCATTTATGTTCATATTATCTGTTGATTAAGTAGGTTCATAAGAAGGCTAAAACATGTAACATACTCTGTTTTACAATTGCATTCATTGTTTTTCAGCAGAACTTTTGCAAATACATGTATGGAAGATGCAAGGCACCTGTGGATGCTACTCAAACAAGAGCTACCATCAAGATGTGGTATAAAGATATACACACAGTATGAAGAGTTCTTTGAACATAAGTCCTACTTTTTGCAAACAGATCTTAAATTACTGACTAGAGTTATGGTTCACATTTTTAAAAATGCATGTTATGCCTATGTTTTGCTTACAAAACTTGATAATATTACAAGAATGCCTAATTTTCAGGGGGAAAAAAAAAGGCAAGACCAATAGCTAACAACGCATTATTTTGGTAGATGCAGCTGAATATTTATTATCTTTATATACTTATCAATGTCAATCAAAACCTTTCATAAAATTTCAATGTCTTGCTTTCCCATCCACTACAATAAATCATTACAGAACTTATGCAACAATTATTTCTATAAATAAAATACTTTCATTGGAACAAAAGGACATGGTTCTAATGCAGAACATAAACCAGTCATGCTACATAGCAAAGGTACCCAATATTTCAACAATTTATTTTCAAATGTGCTTAGTTAGTAGTTAAACAAACAAATCCTGTTAAAACTGCAAAACATGGTTAATAGGTATATTGTCATTGAGCTAGTGATACAGTACAGCCTTTTATATGCAATGCCTTATGACAGATCTAGTAACATCATGATTTATGAAGAGCAAGCACTGACAATTCAGGAAGAGATAATATTCATTAAAATACTTAGTTTCCAGTATCCTTTGTGTCAAAAGCAATGTTGCAGGTAGATGTGCTGGAAATTGTTTCTATTGCATAGCAGTATGCTTCCTGAAAACTTTGAACATTTATATGATCACACACACAGATAAACTCAACCAAATGCACACATCTAATATATCTTGCCTTTTTAATAGAAAATATGTGGATATTTAATTATGAATTAATCTCTCATTCATTTCTGCTATTGAAAACCAGGCCCCAATATGCATTTATGAGCTTATATAAATTGAATATTTATACTAACAATGTTTTTTCTTTCATTGCTTAATATTAAGTGCTTCTTTTTGCAACACATTTTTAGATGTGAAATAAAGTCAACAATGTTTCCCAAAATAATAATGCAGGTTCTGGTGACCTTTACTTGAATATGGTTTAATATGTGTTTGTCCCCCATTCTGTAATCCAAGGGGTCAGAGAACTATGGTATAGGTATAACTATAATTTTTTGTGTCTTTTGAATTTTAACTCTTCTGTATCTAGGGGATGCTACAATACACTCCTTTTGAGAAGAATAGCATCAGATTAGACAAACATTTTGGGAGCTTTGAACACAGAGGATCACAGTTCGCACCACATGTTCAAACACATGAATAAGCAGTTATCATTCTCAGCAGAACTGCTATTTAAATCTTTATTTCAAAGAATGACAAATGGAATCTGACAAGTGATTGGCAGACACTTTGGTAGCATTTCCAAAACCACAGCAAAAAAATGTTACATAGTCTCAGATATCGCTAAAATTAAAAATGTAAGCCCTAGTTTTGCCCAGGTCTGGGCTTGTGTTTTGGGTTGAGCTGGCAAAATGCCAAGTGTCCAAGACAGAGAGAAAGGTTTCCCTCCCCCCCTCTAACCAACCAGCCAAGGGAAGAAGAGGGAAAGGGGAAAAAAACCCCTCCAAACTAAGTTTATGCTTAAACTAGCTACATATACAGAAAAGAGAAAATTAAGACTAAACTACAATATAACACACACTTGCACCAGTTATGTGTAACAAGAAATAACCTCCCACTCCCCAGTTAATACAAAGTATATTACTCCAGATTCATAAGCACTCTAAAAGACACCCAGCAAAGAACAAAAAGAGTAACAACAAAATGTTTCTACTTCCCTGAACTCAAACAAAATGCAAGTAGAGGCAGCAGGAACAGGGGCCTAGCACAGTAGAAGAGCTGTAGCATGTTCTTCTTCTACTTCAGCCATGGTGGAACTGACTAAGCCACTCCCACACACTGGCTTTTACCCCATTTGAGATGATGTCGTAATATGGTATGGAATACAACACTACTGGCTAGAAGAAGTCAGCTGTTAGCTAGCTCAGCCCAGCTCAAGTCAGCTGACAATTCCAGGCCTAGTCTGAACTTTAAAACCTAAATTTTAGGCCTATCTGGCTACACCCATAACAGCTTGGCAATATAAGGTTCAACTTAAATGTTTATATGGGGGGTTTTCCCCTAACAAAATGCAATTTGTGCCTGTACTTACAGAAATAGCATTCAATGACTCAACATTTGAGAACACTCTTTTTAAGTTTCTAAAGAGCAATTCCTTGTATATTTTTAATTCAGAATCTTTTATTCATATACATACACAGACATACACATTTATACATACATACATACACATGTATACATCTTCAAACCCAATCGTATGTAATCATAGAGAGATAGATATAGATATGACTGTATTCACATAAATATTAACGAAACAATAATGTTTTTTACAGGGAAAACCATACATATAAAGGTCTAAGTTAATGATTTCTTTCTTTTTTCCCAGGAGGACAAAACAACAGAATAATATTATATTACTTAACAGTTGCACTTTACGTATTCAAGAAATGTGAATTGAAATGACAACTCTGATATCTCAATGTTGTTGTGTCATGGCATGACTATTTTTCATAACAGACAGCATCACTTGCTCATCAGACTTCACCTGCATAATGTAGACTCCCCTTCCAGCTGAGTCTTCCTTATGACCTAAACTAGTAACTTGCTAATTTTTCTGTGCCTATCATAAAGGAAATAGGAGCAATTTTTATACATTTACATGAAAAATATTTATCTTGTCTCCAGCAACATGTTAATAATGGCATGAGGTGAAAATGTAAATCACTTTGCTGTACAGTAATATAAGGCATTTCAACATTTTAGGAAGGTTTGTCACTCTACTAAAAGGTGGTAGATTATAATTGTGAAACAAATATTTTGTATGTCACAGGAGACAGCATAGGGAATATTATTCCTCATTTCATAGAAGTACAGAATCATTAGATGAGAAAAGACCTCTAAGTTCATCAAGCCCAACCTTTGACTGAACACCACAACCCCCACTAAACTGTAACACTAAGAGCCGTGTTCAGTTGTTTCTTGGTCACTTCTTGGGATGGTAACTTCACTACTTTCTTGGGCAGCCTATTTCAATGCTTCACAAACCTTTCAGTAAACAAATTCTTCTGATGTCCAACCTGCACCTACTCCAGTACAGAGGCTATTTCCTCTTGTCCTGTCATTAGTTGCCTGGGAGAAAAGGCTGAACCCCACCTTACCACAACCTTCTTTCAGGTGGTTATAGAGAGAGATAAGATGTCCTCTGAGGCTACTTTTCTCTGGATTAAACCCCAGCTCACTCAGATGCTCCTCCTATGACTTTCTCTCTAGATGCTGCACCAGTTTCATTGCTCTTCTCTGGACATGCTCCAGCACCTCAATGTCTTTGTGAAGTGCAGGGCCTAGAAGTGAAGGGCATCTACTCTGCTCCCTGTCCCTATCTACCAGCTGAAGGGCTGGTTTCCCTGAGGATAGCTGGTCTTTCTGTTAAGATGAAGGCAAAGAAGCCATTAAGCATCTTGGCCTTTTCCTCATCCTTGGTTAAAATTTGTTTAATTTGTGTGGTAGAGCTCCCAGCTTTATGGCTTAAAGATAAACTAATTTGGCTTACCTTCCCCAGATTCTGTTGTAACAGGAGAGTTACTGAGAGTCTTATGCAAAAAACGGATGTTCAGTAGTAAAAACATTAGACCAAGTCCCTGTAATTTTAGAACAAGGAACAGAGAGTTGAATGCTAAGTCTAGCCTAGCTGTCTGGCCACCTTCTCTATGTCTTTTAATTGGTGATAATGAAATCTTAGACCAAACTAGACTGAATAGACTTCTAATCTATGGAAAATTAAAGTTAACTGAGATGAATCCCACTCCTGAGTGTAAATATTCATTGTATGAATTGATCAGGCCATAACAAATCCTAATAAGATTCACCAGTGATTTCATCTGGGAACTGGGAGCACTACAATATACAATACACTACTCTCTCTTCATTGCTGGTTGTTGCAGCACTGTATAATGAAACTTATTTCAAAATATATCTTTTCCTCTTGACTAGAAGCCAGTGAATTTATTTCATGTTTCTTTGTTTCATTTGGCTTAGCTTTTTTACTGAACTTCGGCAAACACTTGTATAGCTACTGCTATTAAAATAGACAATATATGCATGGTGAAACATGGGGTTACTGGCTGGAGATGCCAATGAAAAAAAGTCAGGCATAGATAAAACAGTGCGCAATGAAACTAAAATTTTCTCATTAAGAATATAAAGTCTGGATATTGAATTTCATTCAAATGCTAAAGGGTACAGCATGCAACACACAAGAGAATTAAAAAATGACTGATACTTACAGTACACAAACAAATTAGCAGGAGCTGACCAAAATTATAAGGGTGTTATTGCACATTAAAGTTAGATGTCATTTTCCCTAATTTGAGGGTATTCCAATTAGAGTTAACCTGAAGGTTAGCTGCTTTCATCTTTTTCATCTTTTTGAAAGTGTTAGCACAGATGTTGTGGCACCACGGAAATTATATGCATCATAAAAACACAGCTAATTATCAGTGAACTAGACACTTCTTATATAGAATTAGTTTAATATCTTCAAGCAAATGTTTGTGACCCATTTGCCTGATAACACCATCCATTATTGACCCATGGCATGTCCTGTCTACCTTTTCTTTCTTAAGCTCTAAGTGTTTGTCTGACACTGCATTTTCTCTTGCTGGAGATGAGAATAGATGGGGGAGGTGAGGAAGGTTAATATTTAGCACTCAGTGGGTTTCTTTGAATGCCCTGAATTTTGTACTCAAATTTGCCTTTGCATTTGGAATGCAAGGATTGTTTGTGCCCTGTTAGCATGAACAGGATATGGAGATTTCTGTTAATAAGCATCTAAAAAGACATTGTTTTGTTAATTTGTTATTAAAAATACATATCAGGACTATGTTTTTAATAAGAAAATTATTATGTAGCATTTCATAAAGTTAAAGGTGGATTCTGGAGGATTACAGATTTTTTGGTGACTAAACTTTGTTAAAAATTCTGGAGAATTTATGAAACAAAAAAGCCAAATAAGAGAATCTTTGAAAGATATCATTAGCACTTGAGTTTGATTAAACCCAGAATTGGGTTGATTTTCAGGGGTAAAGCAGGATAAAAAACAAAGCCTTAACATATTGAAATATTTCTCTACATATTTTAAGAAAAAATCTTAGAGCTAAGTACTGTTCAGTGAATACATTATTCAGTGAATTTTGTCATTTTTCATTGAATAAATTATTCAATCTATTTTCTTCTATTTGACTATGCTTATTATGGCTATAATACCATTCATTGAATATATTACTCCACAAAAATGGATATTATCTAAATAAACTGTTCAATGAATAGTTTCCCTAGAATTTTCCCACATTTATCCTTTCTTTTTTGCAACAGTATAGAATGATTTACAATATTCACATCTTAAGACTGACTGACTGACCTTTAAAAACTGGTGAAGTGTCTGAGATTTCCTTTTTAGTACTGAAATTCTGTTATCATTCAAAAACATGGAGATGAATGTGGACTGCATTTTCTATATGGACTGCATTTTCCAAGCCAAACCATATAGAACCTAGATGTAAGAAATTATAGCCATCATAGTAACAGACTCAAAATATAAGAAGATGCTAAAAAAAATTAAGATGACACAAACATGAAAGACTAAATGAGCTATCTGGAACAGGAAGTTTCATAGGTTCAGAAGATAGACTGATATGGCAGATACCTCTTGCACAGTTGGTTAATATACTTGTTTATTAATATAGAGTTTCTAACTAATATTGCAAAAAAAAATAATTGGGATGGTTGTTGTGCATGTGGGGCCTTTTCTTAACAAATGTTTTATTAATATGTACTGTTTAAAGTCTTTGACTCTCTGAAAGATTAAGGGCTACTACTTTTACTTCAAGGACTCAGTCTGTCCACTTGGTCATTAACTCTCCTGTGAATTACCTAAGGCTACAGATTACTGCTAAGTTAATAAAAACTATATAAGGAAAAAAAAGTTGGTAATGGATTATGAAACATCTCTTGCATACAATACCATTCAAACAAGCATCATTTCCTTTACAAGGAGACACTAAAGAGCTCTGCAACAAAAATTAGGAAGAAACCCCTAAGGAATGTTGCCCTAAATTTACTGGGTGAAAATAATCTTCTTCTGGAACTTCATCTTTGCAAGGCAGCACTTGTGGAACTCACTTTTGGGGACACAGGACTGGAATGGATCTTCTGGGCGAGAAATAGTCTTTTTATAGAATAAGATGAGACATTCATGTTGTGCATTTATATCAGCTTCCAAATGCCAGGTTAAGATGATTCCAAGGTGAGGTTTGGGGTAATTTTCTCATACCATTAGAAAGGCTGGCTTAAAATCTCTTCATCTTGATGGTCTTTCTTATAATTCCAACCTGCATTTTCTTAGGGAATTTATTAATGACCTAACACTGTTCATTGTTTAGCTTAAAAAGCTCTCTTCTGTCCCTGATTTATTTCTGTCCTGATGAATAAACAAGGACAATAAATACACAGAGAGCAATATAATCCTTTTCAGCCTTTATCGTATCAAGGGAAACAAGTAAACTGGTTTTTTAATTTCATGTTCTCCTTGTAGGAAATTTGTAACATAATCAAAACAAGTAGCAAGAACAGTATATGTACTTAATATTAGCAGATCTATCCATGAATAAAGTACTCCTTGTCTGACCATCAGCTAGCATAAAGAACAAAAGTTGCTGCCTGCCACAAAGCACTAAAGCTCAGGTCCAGCAAAGGGACATAAACACCATTTTATGTAACTGTGGAGTGTGAGTTTTCTTCTTTCTGCTACGTGCAAAAGCTTCCTATTAGAAGGACGTCTACAGGTAAAATGTCCATCCACAGCCACACATGCTGTGATCTTCCAGGACTTACTTCTCAAGGCAGAAGCTAACTGTATGATGGCAAAATTTTCTTTTCTTCAAGTAGGCATCCAAGCTACCAGTAGTGCAAAATTCAGAGCCAGATGGAGGCAAGGAATAAAACAAGCATAATTCTGATGGTTAGTAGATAAAACCTTAACAGATATATTCTGTGTCCATATCCTAGGCTGCTGCTATTATTTGCATATGACAATCATCTACTATGAACATTTTCCTGAATTTAATGGTTCATGTTGTAGTCACAGAGATGACATCCCAGATGTCACAGATGCAATAATTGCAGTTAATTCTATTAAGAAACCAAAGTTAGGTGCCCAGGTAGTGCACTCCCCACATTGCATGACTCATAACTCATTTGATACACCAAAATAACATGTAAAGAAGCCAGTGGACTGGTCTGGTTGTTGCAGGAAGTCAACAGAGGAAATTTTTATTACCCCACATTCCACTGAAAGTATCATAACTTGACCAAAAATACAAATCTGGACAACTTTCTGTCACAGATTTGAAGGTTTTGTATATACAACCTTACCTAAAGAAATTGTAGATGTGTTTCACAGGCACTCTAATAATTCATAGCCTCTATCATGATTATATTTGACAAGCCAAGCTGTTATGCTGCATGCTTTCACTATTTTCTGTGGTAGGGCTTTACTTTCTTGGTTGCATTTTTGCCAGACAGATGTTGGCTGAGGAGGATTGTTGTGTTGACTCTTGCTTCATATAAGTAGGGCCTTCAACAAAAGACAGTATTTCCATGATTAGTGGACTACATAGATCTGTATTCACTTTTCCAACTTGCTCACTTGCTTGCATTCATATAAACAAAAGTATTTTGATATGGGTTTTGAAGAAATACCAAGAATGACTCATTATAACAAGCTTTTCCATTATTGAAGGAAAATGACAAGTAGATATCTTACATTATTTGAGTGCAAACTCAAGGTGAAAACATGGTTTAAGTCAGTGCAACTTGGCAGACACTCACAGCTCTTGGTTCGCTATTATTAAAGCTTCCTATGCAGTATTATATGTGGTAACTATAGGACTTTTAAGCCTTTCCTGGAAATATCAAGCCTCAAACAGTCGGGATGATGTAAAAGATAAATATTACAGTACTTTCCCCAATAATATGAGACAGAAAGAAAAAAAAATTCAAAGGGTATGTTGATATTTGTACAAAAATCACAAGCAGCAAGCCTTCTTTCTTTCATCTTTAATAAAGATCTTTCCGGTCAGCTGCAGCTGATGATAAGTATAACATCTTTAAATGGTTAATACAAGGATCACAGCTCAAGTGCTTTATGTGGTTAGGAGCAAGGAAAGCTGTTAGTAGACTGTGTGCATTTCATAAATCCAAGGATTATTTTATTCCTTCTTTCTGGTTGTTTTTATTTGGTTTTTGGGGTTTTTTTTTTAGTTTTTTTTATTTGGCTTTCTACTATATCTTAAATGCTTTATTTTTCAGAGGGCAGATAAGACTTAGTTCTTCACATAAAACTACAGCTTAGACATTACTTAGTCTTCCTCTGTTACGGAAAAGGTCCTGTCTGTGCACAGATGTCTCAGATTAAATTGTATCTCATAGTCCTTACAGTGCTCAGTACTAGATGAACTGCCAAAAGGGCCGTAGGCAAGAACTAAATTGCTTTGGTTTCAGTACACAGTGAATTTGGCTCAGACAAGCTGAATCAGTACATTAAATGTGAATCCCTCACAGATTTGAAAGCAGCCTTTAGCACAATTATTGACTGTGAGTGATGATTATGTCTAATTGAAGGAGACTTTTGCTACCTGTAGCTCAGTTGGAGTCCATGAAAGCCACAGCAAGGCACTGCATCTTAATTCAATGTTCCAGCTTGAAAGAAACAATTGAACCTAAATCCTGAAGTGTATACACATGGTCGATAAACTTTAATAAACTTTACAGGTTCAGTAACTAGACTGAGTGTATATAATTCAATTTTTTAATTCAGGAAGGGAAAATAGCTAACAAGTATGTTAGGCTACAATAATGTATTAGTTCATCTCATGCAGAGGCCCCCTCAGTAAAAGGAAAAGATATAGTTTCATGCTTGTCTTTGGAAAAAGTCATAAATCTGCTGTTCTATATACCATATTAATGCTCTACAGGTGTGAGATTACCAGGTTACTTGGGTGTGACCCAACTTCCAGTAAATTTGTGAGGAAAATAAAATAATTTGACAATTTTGCATCTTTTGCTACAGAATTTATGCCAATAATAAAGAGAAACGAATGCTTTTCTTAATAGATTCTGCCTCTCTCCCCAAGACTTTTTGGCATGCTTTTATGGTACAACAACACTATTGTGCAAAAAAAGATGATGTTCTATGTCTCAATCCTTCCAAAAAAAGTTATTGATTTTTCTCAGTGAACAAAAATAGATATTCTCAGGGGCTCTACAATCAGAATTGTGTTTTCCTTCTGTTCTATAAAAAACTAAAAATCTCTCAATGTGTTCACAGCAAACCTTTCTCTCACACAAACATTTGTCATGATCTATTAGATCTTTCCTAGGCTTAGATTAGGTTCCATTGACACCATTATTCTGATAATATTTATGAAAAGCTCTGTGACAAAGTATTTTTCATATTTTTCATGAACATGCAACTATGTGAATCATGAAAACTTTCCTTTTAAATTGCTTCCTTACTAATTCGTTGATATAAAAGGGAAATAAGAGCACACACAGGTTGTTCCTTACCTCATTCCAGAAGGTTGCTTACATATTTTGTGGGCCTGAGTTTTTAAAAAAGAAAAATTAATTTGAACCTTGTCTTGGAAAAACAGTATACATCATAGGCTTCATGAGCAACAGGGATTGAAGGATGTAAAGAGAGATCTATGATAAATATTTTGGCAAAATCCATAATCAATAGTACACAAAAAGCGCTGAAATTTATTATGAAGTATCTATGGTTGCTACATGCAGACAATTCCACACACCATTTCTATTGTGTGTCATTTCAGTCAAATGACCCCAAGACTTGGGAGTATCAGAATTAGTTATGTATCCTTTATGTATACTTCCTGTACTTCCCTAGATTTAAAGCAACAAAAGTCTTTAAGTGGACTTCTAGCAGAAAGGTTTAAATTCACGGCACAAACTGCAGTCTCTTGGGTTAATAGATTAACTAGTGGTCACACCGAAATGTTTTAGGTAGATAAACTATGGACAACACACCCTCTTGTGTATGGTTTCCAGGTATATGATGAGTAAAACATGTTTTTCCAAGGCTCCAAGGAAGCTACATTGTAGTAGTTTCCTCTGTTCTTCTCTCCTATACTTTACTTCTTGGATTTGTCATTACTAAACCTGGATTTGTCTGTACTTATATCTTATCTTCTTTGACTCTTTGTTCTCTTCTGGTTATGCTGTTTCTTTCACTCTTCAGATTTTCTAATTTAACTACCTGCATTTCATTATTTTTAAACTTTACTCTCTCCATCTTCATTCCTTCTCATTTGACTTTAACCAATCAGTCATTTTCTCTTCCCCCTAGCTATGAGATCTCAAAATTCTCTACTAAGAACCTTGCATTTCATTTCTATTTCTATTTCTAATTCCACTCTGACTCCTTTATTCCCCTTATGTCCTGAGCATTGCATATTTCCACTCTCAGTACCATTCTTCCTTCAGTGTTTCCTCTTACTTTGAGTAATCTCCTCTACAAGACTAGTCAAATTTTTCTTCTCTTCACAGGTGTCATCTTCCTCTTCTTCTTCCCTCTCTTATGATTTAGTATGGTAAATCCTTAGCACTGAAGAACAAGCGAGCAGGTTTCCTCAACTCAGTTCTGTTTTTCAACAGCACTTTAACCCACAGACATTAGTAGAAAAATTATATGGTTATTTGGTGGGAATGTTTTATGTACAGTGTGATCAGCACTCTAAGCTATGGGGAGGAAAATATTATTTGATTAAGTGAGACGTCATCAATCTGAGTATGTAAGCATCCAGAATATGCAAAATGTAATTTGTTCAAAATTGAAAACATGATGTTATTTAGGGTATCTTGTCTACATTAAACTCATTCAAGCTGAATTTGCTGTCCAGCCATTTTTCAAAGTACAAAGCTTCTAGAATGACTGAAAGGAAGGATCTTGGCAATTTTTAAGAGTGACAAAAAACCCTGGCAAACCTACTTGAAATAAAAAGAAAACAAGCAAAAATCAAGCACATGGTATGAAACATTTCCAAGCAAAGAAGCTGTGTTTAAATTAAAAGAAAATAGAAGCTGTATAGAAAGGAATGTCAGGCAACAAAGTTTGCTTGCTGTATTGTTCACTATTCTGGTAAGCATTCCTTTAAAGAAAGGGGAATTTCATCTGAAGGGAAACACTGGGAATGAACTACATTATTTTTTTCTTGATATGAAGTTGGTGGAATGACATTTTCCAAACTGTCTCTGGAATGTAATATTTTTTCCAGCATTCAGTTGGAAAACTTTAAATAGTGACTCCAAAATAACATTACATTTTAACTTTCAAACAGCAGTAAAAAAGCATCTCAAAAATAAAACACACAGAACAATAAGAAGCACCTTAGATTAGGGTATCATATTATCACTAGGATTTTTAATAAGTGTTAGAGAGTTATTTTTATGCAGAGGTTTATGGAAATTGTGTTCTTTCTCGTTATTCCGTATTTCTTTTTTAAATCTGTACTTTATAAAACACTTCTTGCAGTTAACCTTTATATAGAAAGGAAAATTAAGAACTGCTTCAAAAAATAAAATAATGAAGAGAAACATAAAGCTTCTACAATTTTTAAAAAAAGGTATAAAAAAATTGGGAGAGAACGGAAGGGAAAATTTATATAATCTTAATTAAAATTATATATTTGAGTCCTGTTGATTTTTACTTACAGGATTCAAGCTGTCCTATACATATATGCAAAACTGGCAATGAATTCACCAAAACTCCATAACACATTATTGCTTCAAATTTTCAATACTATTAAATATGTGACAATATTTTTGACCGTGCTTATTCTGCATTAGCTGAATTTTCATAGAAAGGGTCAGTTAAATCTTCACAGTCATTCAGAAAAATTAATTCAGGGTGTTGTTTGTTGTTGTTGTTTTTTTTTTAATATATGGAGGTTTTATAGATTTAAGCTAGAGTGACTGAGGTTGAAATGAATGGTTGCCATAGAAGTGTCTTTTGCTGTCTTCAAAATTACCCACTCCTTGACATGAAATAAAATTATTCATTTGGTTTCTAGAGGCCTGTTGCTTAAATTTCCAGCCTTCATCTCTGTGTTAATTGTACTCTAAATACAAATTTCACTGAACATGTTCACAAGTCTACAACACAGAAGACAGCTCATCTACAGATTTGGGGAGTAACATTTGGCTTGGTTGTAAAGTTGTAAGGCAAGCCAGCAGGTCACTCCCAGCTGTCAGTTTGTGCTCCTGTTGACTGATAATAGTTCACTGCAATTTGGTTTTGTTATTAGAAATACTGCAATTCTCCTGCATCAGGAGCCAGATGAGATAGAGTTGTCCATTTTATAAACCCTGGGAATATAGTTTCAGTACCTAACATGATAAATCTCAGATTCTGCTTTTCCAAATTGAGGTGCCACGAAACCACAGCTAAGGTGCTAGATCCAGAAACAGATCCAGAGAGTTCCCACAGATAGATATTCTCTTTAACACAACTGGGCAGAAAGCAACAACTTCCTAAGAATGGCAGCAAATCACATTTCCTGTTCCTTACTGAATTTTGAAGTCAACAGGGCCAGGAACTGCTGTCTTGCACAGAAGCAAATATGTCACCTGCTCAGTGATCAGTAACTTCTCTCTCAAGAAGAAGGGCACGCTGAACTACATTCAGTGTCAGCCAATAAATTCAATTTCTTATTTAGTAAAAGTGAAACACTAGAACAGATTGTCTGCAAAAGTTGCAGATGCTCCATACCTGTAAGTGTTCAGGGCCAGCTTGGGTGGGTCTTTGATCACCCTTGTTTCATGGAAGGTATCTCTGCCCATGGCAGCGGGGCTGGAACTAGATGACCTTTAACATCCCTTCCAACACAAACTGTTCTATGAAAATCACTCTTGAAATATTAAAATTTGCCCACATATCTACTGTTCAGAACCTCATACTAAAACCTACTAAGAAATGTCTTCTTTGAGGCTGAGTCACACATAGAAAAACACAGCTTACTCTTACCAGAAATTACTTTTGAGCAAGAAAGAACTCTGTGGAAGGTCAGAAGGTCCTTCCACAGAACGTTTCAAATATAACTGGTCAGAATTATTTGTTCCCACAACATATAGTTAGAAAAAACTTTATTATACTAATGCATAAAAATGACAAAATGTTCCCTTTTGAGATTTTAATGAAAATTTAGAACTCTGAAAAGCAAACTCTGCAACTTCTATTTACAAATTCATCAAAAGATTGTGTTTCATGGAAATATTTTTCTTCATGACATATTCCATTAAAAAATTAAAACAGACTTTAAAATATGTTATTCTGAAAGTGAATTTTATCATTTTTAAGTTATTTGAATTTCATTACCTTTATTTTATGACATATCATATTATTATAAAAATAAGTCTGGAGCAAAATATTTCAATCATTTTAAGAGAAAGTATTTGACAATATGTTTTCATTTCATTTAATTAAAAAAAAACCCAAACAAACCAATAACAAAATATATTTTCTCTGAAACATAAGATTCAGTTCTCACCCAGCTATATTTTTTGTCCCAAAGGCCCACTCCAAGAACACCTCCAAGATTAGATGTGTTATGAAGGAAGAGCAACAAGTTTTTCCTTTATTTACAGCATTGGATTGGAGTTTAACTGAATTCAATTATTTCAGGGTATACATTTTATGTGATCAGACTTGCTCAACACAGTCTACCTTGGGTAATTCCACTCACTTAAAAAATTCTAATAGAACTTCAAAGTGATATGTAGTAATTATACCACTGAAAGTATGTTATTAGCAAAGATTAGATTTATATTTGCTAACAGATAATGTGAAAAAACAGCTATAGCCATGGCAATCATACTGGTATAAATGAGATGCATTCTTAGAATTTTCATAATTGCTTTCTGAGGTCCCAGGGAAACATTTGTATATACTGGTCAGTATACACTTTAGATGTCATGTTTGTATTAAATATTTCAAGTTGTATTTGCTAAAAATTTTGAGATACTGGTGAATAAAAGGTATGTAGTCTATCTAAAAAGAAAAGAGATGTTAGGAACTTGCAGTACCTTAGATCTGATAACAGCTGCTGGCTGTAGTTTCTAGTTATCATAGCCTTTTGAATTCTGCCAAGGTTGAAACCTCTCTGAAATTATAGTCCTAATAGTCAGAACTTGAAATTGTCAACCTGTTCTATGTACTAGGCATATATACAACATACAGTTTTAATAATTGTCTAGATTAGACCTAGATTTTGCAGATAAATACACTACGCAACCAGTAGTATCAGAACAAATAAGTGGTTGCATATGTTCAACTAAAAAGCACTGGAAAAATCTGAGTTTTTTTCAAGAAGAATCTCAGTCCTTTCTCAGAAATCCTGTGCCTTTAAAATGCCTTAAATTTTGTGAATTTTTTTTTCCTCAGTTTTGGGGTACTTATCACAGTAAAAACTTTCACTGGCACCCAATAAACTATCTATCTCAATAATATGTTCTTATTAATAATGAGGAAAATGATGGTGCATTGAAATCCAAACAAAGTATTAATAACAGAGTAAACAATTTTAAGTCATGAAATTCTGAATGCTATTTCTTTCAGTGTGGTTCCTTACTCTAATGGCATATTTTTATCATATATATGACTCAATTGAATTCTACATTTAACAGGGAGAAAAGGTTTCAGAATTATTTAATGTAAAAAGCCAAAGCCCACATCTGTGGTTCTCAGCAAAGCTCACTTAACACTCTGAAAAGTAAAAGTCTAAGATTAGGTGTGCAATTTTGCCTGTAAAAGAAAAAAAATAGCCTGAACATGGAGACCAAGCTTTGTAGTCACCGAGCTCAAAGAAAGGATTGTCTTCACAGACAGTGGAAAGGCATCAGTTTTTCTGGACAATCTACATCCCCGTGTGCAGGTCTTCATCCCTGTTGTTTCACAGCACCACTTGAAACTGCAGTTCCTTTTCCCACTCCTTTCACCTGACCCTGCCAGTACAGCTACCCAAACAACTGAAGGCAAGGTGATGACGGTGTGAATGCTCATTCTCAGATGCTTACTGATTCTCGGACATTACTTTTTCTGCAGTTTAGAACTCTATCACATATTCCTAAACAAATAATTCCCAGATAAGTAATCCAGAATTGCATATTGTCTTTCAATTATTGCTCTTTCAACTAGCTGTTCATGCTTCTTAAAAATCCCCACTGCAAGCTTATCTGCCAATTTAGTGTGAGCAGCACAGTGCACTCTCTATTAAGCAGTATTTGTTCTCCAGCCATTGTAAGTTTCTTTGCAGTGTTTTAACATTTGATTCTATTTTCCTGTGCCAGTTTTAGCCCAAATCTAGTTCATGTCTCTTTAAGTCCATGTCTATTTCCTCTATTTTAAAGTTTCCTTTAATAACTGAGATAAACATAATTCTGACAGGAGATGCACCTATTTGTAGATATTTTGAATTTGACTGAGTACAACCCTATTAGATGGGAACTGTGTGTGTTTCTTTGTGTGTATGTGTGTGCTACATGGTGCGCTAATAAAGATGAGAATAATATTTTTCACATAATTATCATTTTTATTTTAGCTGTGTCATATTATTTCTTGTTTTTCTTCAAATATTTGAAGCATCAATTGTACAATTTGAGAAGACATCTTCTACTAGAAATTCTGATCAATAGGAATAATGTGATATGGTCTACTCTATAAATAGTTCAAGCAGCCACCTTTAAAAATTTTACATATAAGTGGTAAACAAAAAGAACTGATGGGAGATTTGAGACACTTACGTGTCTTGTGGTGCTGATACTTTTTTATTCCTATTCATTTAACACTCAAATAGTGGACACTCACTTCCACCCATAAACTCATTTGTGACTCCCTCATATTCTGTGAGATTATAGCTCAAAACCCAAAACACAGTAACAAAGCATGGCACTAAGTCAGGTACCTGCCTTCTTGCCTAGACAGTAGTAATGATTTCCAGTAAAACACCAACATATTTGATACACAGTGGCTGGTCCATGGTGCAAAAGGATTTTTCCCAAAAGTTCAGAATAGCAACATGTATCTAGCCCAGACTTTAACAGGTAAAGTTAATCACATCACACTCTACTTTCAAAATCACCTTTGCAATTGATTAGGAAGACACTATACAATGTGTAGTGTTCAAGACTCATGAAGTTCTGAAATGATTAAAATAGGACCCCAAAAAGAAACAGTGTACTTATCTAGACCAGAAAATATTCTGTGATGAAAAAGCACATTACATTTGCAGTAGAGGCAAGTTTGGGTAAACCGTTAATTTTTCGTGATATCAGCATGACTTTTCATGCCTAACTTGTGTGGCAATGGCCATCAGAGCACAGTTTATAGAACTCCATGTACAAGACCAAATGTGGTAGTTTTAGCTAGGCCTCAAATTAGCAAGCTCAGAGAATCTACATAGATTAGGAGAGACAGGTATCACCTGACTAAGTAACGAAAGAAATATTTTGTACCAGATGACGCAAACCTGAGATATGAGTGCAGAAGTGGGAGGTGTTTGCTCAGTTCCATCATGGCTGAAATACAGGCAGGACAGGTAGCTGTTGTCTTGCTAGAGTGGGCCCTACTGCTGCTGCCACTTTTTGCATTTTGTTGGAGTTCAGGGAAGTAGAAACATTTTGTTGCTATACTTTCTTTCTGGATGCCTTTTGTGTTGCTTATAGATCTAGAGTGATACAATCTGGTTTTCAGTGGGAGGTAGAAAATTTTTGTTATATCTAACTTGTGTAGAGTCTGCGTTAAAATGTAGTTTTCTCTTAATTTTCTCTTTTCTGTATAAATATATATAGTTAGTTTAAGCATAAACCTAGATAGAATTTTTTTTCCTTTCCTCCCTTTTCTCAGCCAGGGGGAGGGAAGCTGACTCTGTATTGGGCACTTGGCATTTTGCCAGCTTAACCCAAGACACTGACGAACTGTTTTCAATTCTGCATTAAATGCATTACACAGCACTGATACAATGGACATAAAATTCTGCACCATGGGGGAGAAACAAAATGCAGATTAGTTTCTTTGCAAAGTTTTTTGTGTTTTGTTTAGAATTAAAGACCAATTTGATATTTTGAAAATATTTAGTAGGTGACTGCTAATGCTAACTAATTTCATTAATGGGTTTATCACTTTTTACACTTGCTGTTCAGGTTCACTATTTGACTTACTGTGAACAACAGCAGTTGTTCCCTAGTCAGGGAATCTCTCAGCCAGCAGAAATCTTACACATCAAAGGCCTGAGGAGGCAGATGATGGGGGAATCGGTTTGGTAAAAGTGTGATAAAAGTGTGACATTCCACTTAATAATTATGTTTTCATTGAAATAGAAAATTTCATGTTTCACTTGTACCATGTAACGGCACCTGGAAATGGTTTTCTTTCTAACCAGGCCAATTGAGATCTATGCTGAGTATAAGCAATTGTCATTCCGCATTTTAGTGGGAGCAATAGCGAATGGGTCTAATGTAAAGATATGTCTGACCCAGAGCAGCTAAAATGTTCCCAGGCTTACTGGCATCATGTTGGAAATAGGTTATTATGCTGTATAAGCAAATCTGCCCTCTCCAAAAATATACGCAGAAGACTGGGATCATTCCTGGATTATTCCGGCTGGCACCCTCTATGTCTGGAAAAGGTTAAGAATGCACAGGCAGCTTTTTATGTCTTTTCCTACCAAGTGCATGTCATTTCAGCAAACAGATACAATTTTATAAAGGCTTCTTATAAGAATTATTATGAGCATTTATTTTAGAGGAGGGAAAATGAATAACAGTTTCCCCTTTCCTTTGTGGCATGCAAACTCCCTTACATTTACACATTATGCAAACTTCAAGGAGAAAGAAGTTAGTATGTCAGAGAACCAGCAATGATAACACTTGAGCGGAGCAATCTGCAGCAGTCTCTTTAGTTTCACGACAGGCATATTAGTCTGGATGTTAGCTGCTTCTCCTTAATTGGATTGCTTGCATAAATTGCAATACAAGGTGGACATGTGAGAGCTTTCTTTTTCACCAATCAGTCATGTCAAGAGAACCTTATGTATTTTATATAGAAAGTAGAAAATACGATAATGTGAAGAGATGAGAAGATGGTGCAGGGTAAAAGCTGATATACTTCCTTTATAACAGATAGCCCCAAGTTGTAGAGGCCATTATTTCTTGCATTTTCAGAGCAAATGAACTTGACAGATGGCTGTGTCACCTAAACCCCTACCTACCAACTTGATTATGCAGAAAACAATACAATAGAAAAGAAATCATTACTGAAGGAACCTGGTTAGTCCACAGAGGGCTGAGCAGTGCAAAAGAACAAAATTACAGTTGTGGAATTGAACAGCAAGAATACATTTAACATAAAGTGGGTTACAGCAAGGCAATCAGTCATGGCTAAAGCTATTGTCTAGGCTTGCTTGCATGGTATATGAAGTAATCTGTCATCTACCACTGAATTTATGTTTAGTTTATAGTAGAAAAATACAAAGGTTTTACCAGGGCATGTTCTGGTAGTCTTAAGTTGTCTTAACTACAGATATATGAAATTAAAATGATGGGAATTCAGAACATTTTTCTGCTTTCAATATGTTTTGGAGGACATAAACACCAAAGTAGTTTCTTCTCCCTTCTCCCCTGTTACTCAAACATTAACCAAATCATACTGCTTAAGAAAGGACAAAACAGACTGGGCCAGCACCCATCCATGTTACAGAGCACTACTATTACTGCATACAAAGTTACTCTGGATTTGCTGGAAGTCTGGCTATGAATGACATCCAACAAGGCGGGCAGAGAACAGAAGAGAACAGAGCAGTACCTATTCCTGATGGTTCAGTCCCCACTTCATTAATTTTTATACATTCTTTGCAAGATAAAATCTCTTATCAGTATTATTACTGTTTCTCAGAGGTATTATTATAATATCTCATACATCATTTGCAACAAACTGGGCTTCTGGTCTCTTTCAGTTTCTCCCAACAGTTTCAAGCAATATGATCTGCTACTATATGCTTGAGGGCTTACCACCTGGTAAGACCTCATGTTAAACCAATTATTTCAATTAACTACTTTTGTTATAACCCAGAACTTCTACTTTGCCATTAACACCATTGAAAATATCATTTTTAGCATGCCATATAATGCATACAAGCAGAAAGTTCAGTTGTTTTCCTTTTGCATTTCCCTGTGAAACAGTTGTTGAAAAAAATCACATCAACAGAAAATATTTCATTATTTTTGCCTTAGAGCCATGGCTACATACTTTGTTCACAGCAGCAAGGTAACTTGTTAAAATAGTTGGTATCAGGTTTTATTGGTGGGGTTTTTTTTGTTTGCCCTGGAATGAAGATTAAATATTATGACTTCAATTTATTCTAATTCTTTGCCATGAAACAGTAATCACGTCATGAAGCAAAAGAACAAATGTGGTTAGACTAGAGTTATTTTCATGTAGGAGACTCAAATTTGACAGATGTTGTTTTCAGGACTCAAATTTTATTGTGTAAATTACATAAAGCCTAGATTTTCTCATTGCACTTATTTATTGCATACTGTAGTAACTTTTGTAAAATCTTCAGACAACTAAAAATCTACCAGTGAAAGAAGAAATCAAAAAGAAAGCCTGATACCTGCATAACCTATGAATTGACTCATGAATTTACAACAAAAAAAAGCACACCAAAAATATAGAAAGACATTATTTATTTTATTTACTGATGAGGAAAGGTAATCCCTCAAACATAGAACCCCAACCTGGATTTACTATTTTTAATTCAGTCAGAATCTCTTTTGCTGAAATATAATGTGTATGTCAGCTTTCTTACTTTTGATATAGTGAATTTACATAGTCATTATACTGGTAGATCTCAGTAACTGCAAATTGGGTCTGTACTGGCTAATAAGACACAATTAAAATGCATATATTTGCAACACCATCAAATTACTTCCCTCTGTAGTGGTGTGTTGGAAAGAAGTGCTTCTCAGCACAGCTTGGTTCCCAGTGTACCATAAAGGAAGATACATCACCCCCTCCTCCTGTTTTGTACAACTTTTTTTTTTTCAAACACATCATGATATGGATTATAAAGTTAAAGAAAAAATACACCAGATTAACTAGATTTCACACAAACCTATAATCATTTTGCATCTTTTTCTACTCACTTCATTCCTTCTTTCATTCATGTGGGCTCTTTGCCTAGGTTAGTATTAAACCTGGTTTTTTGTG
This sequence comes from Pithys albifrons albifrons, assembly GCF_047495875.1. Classification (NCBI taxonomy): domain Eukaryota; kingdom Metazoa; phylum Chordata; class Aves; order Passeriformes; family Thamnophilidae; genus Pithys; species Pithys albifrons. The sequence goes on along the minus strand of NC_092461.1, from coordinate 15,790,682 downwards.
TGTGTTTGCTCACAGAGGGGTGAATTAAAAAGATTTGATGCAAGTAATGTAGAGTGAAGGGTACTGAAAAAAATTATTGAAGTGGGGAAAAAACTCTCCCTGCAGAACAAAGTGGACTTCCCTCCCAGAAATAGCTCTTCCTCAATTACTAGGCTTCTCTGATATTCAGTATGCACATGACAGGTTCCCACTTTTAGCCTGTCCCTTTTTTGGACAGTCACACATTCATATCACTGGAAACCCACCCTCTTGGCAGATCAGTAAGCATGCAGGAGTAAGAGTCACACTCCCAGAACTCCTCAGCATCTCGAGAAAAATAAAAGGAAGCAGATGGAGTCTCCAGAAAAGAGAAAACTCTGTCTTCATTTCTCTGCCATTTCTAAGCCTCTTACTACCACATTAAAAGTTTTTCAGCCAGATAAAGCCACTCTTTCAGATATTTTTAGCATCAGCATGTGATGCAACCTATGCAGATGAAGTTTTCAATATTTCCCCAATGCTTCAGTCATTAGCAGCTTGAACAGCTCTACGATGTCTACTTTGGAGATTTGTGTCTCTTTTCTTGATCTCGTGTCCAAAGAGCGACTCTTTGGAATACTCAGGGATTAAGTCTAATTTCAGGGAGCAGAGTAGAGTTCACATCCTGCCATGAGGGGTTAGGAACAGCTCATTCACTAAGACTCAGGTATTTTTTGCTTTTCCAACACAGCTATGCTGTCTGCATTTTTTGTGTATTGGTGTCGGATTTCAAGATCTCCACTAGGTTCAACAAACTGAGTGCTTTTGGTAATGCTGATCAGAAATGCCATGCTTGACTGCAGTATTCTCCAAGAATACCATGTATTTAACAGTGAAAGCTCACCTACAGGGTCTAGATGTAAACCAAGGGCAACATATGTGTTAACTATCTTGTCATGTGAAGTTTTCTGAGGCCACAGAAGTACACAAGCAAAAAACCAAATAAGTTCTGAACAGGGCAGTTTAGACTATAACTACTCATTTGGATAAGGCTTTCTTATGGAGCATACTGGGCAAATACCTGCCCAAAACAAAGTTGAAGCACTCCTACAAGAAGACACAGAAGAACAAACCCAATTAGAATAATTCAGTGGGACAGGATATAATCCACTCTGTACTTCAAAGGACACTTGAGCAACTGTATTACTGACAAAATAATGTAACTTCTATCGAAAACAGAGAAAATTAGCTTGTCAAATGACTAAATCACCTTCATAAGAACTGATCCTAGTTACTGCAGAGCAGAAAGGCCTATTTTTTTGCCTAATAGTATTGAGAGAAAGAAAGAGAAAAACATGGATCTAAAACTCCTGAAAGAATTTGCTAAAAACTTACACAGTACTGAAACTAAGCCAGATTTTTGCCACTCTTTTGGATAGTAACTCTTCTGCAGGCTTGACAAATGTGATGCCTTTGCCATATCCAGAATTCATCCAGATATTATACCTTTACTTATATTATGTTGAGTCCTAACTACAACAATCTCTTTCAGTCCTTATTCAGCTCATCTTTGAAAAATCATATTTTATTTTCCCATGATTTCTCTATTTCTGAACTACTGTTTCTTCTGAAAGATCATCAGGATATTGTATGAGAAACTCTAGGACTGCAAACATGCAAAGAAAGATAAAAAAATTTCAAAAATATCTCTGGAAGTTGTTGGAAGGTGATGTTTCAGCACCCAAAATGTAAAGGCCTTTATGGGGATGCAAGTGACATTTAGGTAGGAGCAAAAATAAGTTCTAGAGACTGTACTTATTAATTTATTTATATATGTTTGTATCACCTTGAATCCAGTGTTGGACTGGGATAGAGCTAAAAACTAGGTTCAAACCAAGTTCTCCTTTTCCCCTATGTGCTTATTAAATCTTGAAAGAATTTAATAGTTCACCTTTCTAATAAATTAAATTAGTACAGAAGTAAATATTTTTTAACATCAAGAATATCGTTCTATTTTAAACGAAAAGCTCACAACTAGCAGTTTAGCACAGCTTTATCAAGACCATCCTCCTAGCTTCCTGATTTCAGGCATCTTTCTCCCTTCTTTCGTCCGCAGTTAGGATTTTGCCAGAGCAACCCACGCTTCTCTTGCTACTCGAATTCCCAATATCCGTCAGATTAATGCCAGGATAGGATGTAACAGTGATCCTCTTCTGCTGATGCACTCCATAGTCTGAACAAAAAAAATCTCATTTATAACCAAACCTCAGATTACAAGAACCACATTCTCCCTCCTCTACCTCTGTCTATGTTTTCACTTTATCCAGGGCAGATTTTGATCTCGCCTTTGTCATTTCCTGGTGTACTTTCAGCCCTTCACCTGAGTCAAAGACACATGTTCCTCTCAGACTAAAAACTGCTTTGAGGAGCAACTTTCCTCAAGCTTCATACTTAGCATATCAGCTGCTTGTTCAGCTCAATTTTTATGTGTTTTTCTGTAGGGTAAGTAATCCAAAGCTTTTCAGTTACTGCGTGAAATAAACGTATGTGTGATTAATTGCTCTATTTGATATTATTAACCTACCAGGGATATTTTATTTTGATTAGTGGGCTGAGTGCTAATGTGATTGCGAATTCTAGAGATAAGAATAATATCACTGAGTTCCTCTCCCTAGCAGGATACAGTTGTCCCCAGATGTATTTCAAATAATGGTTTTTCATCTTGCTTTAAATAACAATCTCACCTTGGAATTTATACCTTGTCTTTATCTCCCCAAGTAATGATATTGCTGTTTGGAATTTTTATTAAAAGCAGTGCTTTTTCCCTCTACATTGATTCTGCAAATATAATTAATGACATGAAATTGACCTGATTAATTACTGACTCTGTAATTTGGCAGCTGATGAAGTGCACTTCAATAAGTAATAGTCACTGGCTGCAGCCAGCTTGTTCATATGCTGCTGGAACTGGGATTCCTTCAGAACTAGCACACCTCCCAGCTAGCCCTGGACTAACTTGGACTGCAGAAATTTTGTAGACATCTCAATCTATGAGTCCCATTTGCTTTCAGTAGCAGGCGACATTGAGACCATTTACAGAGACTCCTGAGACCAGCATAAAGACAGATGGGATATTTAGGCGAAACCAGTCTGAGGCATTATTCCTTCCCATTGACACAGGAGCTACATACAAAATGGGTCACTCTCATGGGTAGCATGTGGACCTGTTCTCCTCTAAAGACCTTATATACAACATGTGAATGTGAAACTGGCACAGCTATGGTAATTAAATATCTGTCTTTCATTGGTTATTTGTTTACTGAAATCCAGTTCGAGAAATTAATAAGTATGTGAAATGCTCTATGAATTTAAACTAATAACACATACACCTAACTATATTTAATTATTGTTTTGGTAGTGGCTGGAGTGCAGTAACCTGTTCTCTTTACCAGTAGGCTGCTGAAGAGTCAAAAATCTAGGACTTGATCCTGTTGCCACCTACACAGGTGTTCTGCTTATAAAGAAGTTAATTGTATATTTTGATGTTGGCTTTTAAAGATGAATCTCACTTTGCTCTAAGAGTCCAAAAACCACTGGAGTTTGCAACTTTAATTCTCAAAAACCTTTCTTCATATTCTACAACATGCAGCAAGGCAGCTTACAATTCTTAGTTGTTCACAGCATTAATTTACCTTATTGATGACATCATCAGTATTTTGTCACTGTAGAGTTTAGTTGTCCTGAGCAAAGCTGACCATGGAAGTTTTAAACATTGATTTTTTTTTCTCTTCTCTAGCATAAGTGAATGATTTATCATCTTCTTCTGGGACATCAGCCAGAGGCAAGAAATAGCCCTAATAACATGCTCTGAAGTGACTTATACTGACTGTGTGTTTAAAAACATGGTCAAATAATATGCTGTACTCGGACATAGGAACATCATCCAGCAGGAAAGACAGGCAAGATTTTTATATAAACAAATTACACCTGCCACACACTAAACACAGAACCCAGTTTCCTTTCAAAAATGATTCAGATATTTCTTATATTTGAATGTATAACATTTTGAATTTGATTTTTATTATTTAAAAATCACTAAATAAAAATATTATTAAATCCATCTCAAAATCAGGAAAAAGTAAGAATAAAACAGAAGTTTCATGTAGAAACTTTCTTTCTCAATAGGAATTTAGATTTAGGCATTACAAATTTTATTAATTTTCTTTCCTTGACATTGTAGCACAGTACAATCTTAAAAAAAAACAAACAATGCAAGAGTAGGCAGAAGAAATACAACCATTGCGCTACTTACAGAGGAAACATGAAGGCAAGGATGAAAAACAATTTCATAGGATTCCTACCTTTATGTTATTTCAATAGATTAATGAATGTGCATGCATGAAAGGAAAACAGATTGGGTGCAATTAGATGCTACATTTCCTTAGGTGACAAAGCTGGCTATTTCCTGATTTATGTAGCAGTCCCATAGGCAGTCATATTGGCAGTACTGATACAGTAGGAGAAGGAAAACCAAAATACAGTAGTATAAACATGGGAAAAAAATGAAAAAATATTAAAGGAAATAGAACCTCCTTATGCTGGAGGAAGAGAAAAAAAGCACAGATATTTGGAGGAATGCATTTTACAGATAAAAATTTATTTAACTGAGGAAGCAACTAGAAATAATTTTTAAATTGGTCTCAGAGTTAAAACATTTCTAACATGCAAAAAGCCCAGAAATAAAGAGTGAGAAATATATACATTTTCACTTTGCATATGTGCAGTCTAAGCAAAAAGACGTGCTTCAGGCATATGTAACTAATGGCAAACATTTACATTAACTGCATTTGACCTCTTTCTTATTTGCTTTCCTGCATATTTATTTGAGGAAATTTTTAGTCTCCTAAATGTTCATTTGAAAAGACTGGCCCTCAAAGGTGACATGTTCATAAATACATTATGAACTTTGGTTACATGCAGAAATACAGTTTATTTGAGGAGTGAATGGAAAGCATTTTGGAAAGGACAGAAACTGTCTATATTGGTCTCGTCATTCAGTAGTTCATACAATCATTCATATAAACTACTGCTAGGCCAGATTTTTAGTTGAGGTCAATGAGTGCAGCTTGATAATTATACCTTTGCTTTATACCTTTTGGTGTTTCTGCCTCATATAGACAGATTAAAAATAAAAAATTATGTGATTGTGGGTGTTCAGATACTCAAGTGAATTAATTTATTTCTCCCAGGCTGTAGTACTGACGCAGATTATTTTCTGGTTTGTTTTTGATTTTTTGTTTGTTTTAATTACAGTACATTCAATACTGATAATCCATCAGAAATAAACTATTTTAATTTACCATTAGCTTATTGTAGCAGTAAATATTTACATAAAGTCAGGTAAAACATGTTAAAGTCTACTAGGGTCCAGTCCAGTGGTAAATATAATAAACACCAGATTATGTTAAATAAAAGTTTGAAATACCTTTTTCCAAAACAGCTTCTACATGGTAAAAAATATCCTAAAAATATAGAAATTAATTCTTCCTTTTGAAAAAGTGAAATCAGTAACTACCTTTTAAAAGAAATACATCAACTCAATATTTTGAGCTTTAGTAAGATTTCATATCTTTCAAAATCTGTCAAGTTTTGAAAAAATTACTTCTGAATACTTCTTTTACTCAGAAACTGGAGTTGACTACAACACATACCCTATTTCTCAACTACCTCTTTTATAGTTTTGTCCTTTCCAGTACATCAGAAGCACAGAAGTTAATGTGTTTTAATTTCTTCAGGCCTTGGACCTTTTCAGTGTGAGATTTCACCATCTCATTAGTTCACCAGAGCCTCTAAGGCTGTATGTACTTGGTGTACAGGAATGGTGCTCAATGAATTTTCTCAAAAGTCACTTCTCCCTCTTATTACCTTGTCAGGATGAACAGGTTTTAAGTAACAGATTTCACTATCTTCGCACAAGCATTTCTGCTGCAGGAATTACTTGGAAGCAAATGAGTCAACCATGAAGGAGAGAAATTCTCTTCCTTTCCTCTGTGTAGGACCCAAAGGAAAATCTCTGCCCCTAATTTCAAGGGATTTACATAGTGGGGAAGAGCAGGTTAGTACTGGCTATGCACTAGATGTGAGCACCATCTGGCAGTTTCAGGGTAGGATGACTCTGGGGGAACACTGTCAAGAGCACTCTGCTACTGCTCTAAAGAGGAGCAACATCAATATCCTCCTAGAATATGCTGCAGTTTTTAGCATATGGGATAGAGACTGGGCATGACCATTTCTTATGGGACCACATTTCCCTTGATGATGAGGGATCCATTTCAGTCTTTGTACAACAAGAAATTTGAGTTTGGGCTTTATTCTCCTTGGGCCTTGCTTGAGCACATAAATCAGTGTCCTGATTGTTTATCTTCCAAGTCTAATGGGTTCCAAGGTATGTGCCAAAAACTTGAGTTTTCTGATTACACTGTAAGATATACCTGCAAGCTACAGCATTGAATCCAAAGGAACATTTATTTCCTGTAAGAAGAGATAATAACTCCTGAGGTAGATTGATTTTAACACACAAGATGCTGTAACACACCACTTCTCAGGTGTTACTTGAAAAACAAGTCAAAGCAGGAGGCTACCAGAGGTAGCCTACACAAAGAATAATGACAGGAGCAGATATTGGCATCAAAACATAAAATCAAATACAAATCTCAAGCTCTGAAATGATGTTGTCTTGCACTCTTTGTCCTACCAGCTACCTGCTTATTGTCTCTCATGTGTAGGCATTATGTAGTGTTTCTGCGGATATTGGAATGGACTTAAAAGGCTGTCTTCTGAGAAGGGGGACAGAGGAGCTTCAGTGGGGCAAAAATAAATAAAACAAAGATGACCAGAAAAACTAGGGTAGACTTGTTCATGTCATATGAAAGTATGTGAAGGATTACTAAGAATTAATTCCAAAGTACCAAAATATTCTTGTAAACATTGAAATAGGCCTAGTTTGAGTTACTGAATTAATAGAAAACTAAGTAAATAAATTTACTTCCTTGTATATAAGTCCCTTCACACAATTCTAGTATTTCCACAGCTGCAGACAACTTCACAAAATAAAAATAGTTCAGCAACCCTAGAAAGGTTTTTCTAGGTCTGCTGTGTTTTGTAGGTCTTATTATCATGGAACCATAGAATGGTTTGCATTGGAAAGGACCTTTAACAGTCATCTAGTCCTGCTACCTCTGCACTAGATCTTCCACTAGATCAGGTTGCTCAGAACCTGGCTTTGAATATTTCCAGGGATGAGGCATCTACCTTATCTTTGGGCAGTCTTTTCCAGTGTTTCACTGCATTCACTGGAAAGAATTCCTTCTTTATGTCCAGTCTAAATCTCTCCCTTTCAGTTTAAAATCACGTCCTCTTGCCCCATTGCAGTAGGCCCTCCTAAAAAGCATGTCCTTTTTCTTACAACATCTCTTTAACACTAAAAGCTGCAATGAGGTCTCCCTGGGGACTTCTCCAGACTGAACAACCCCAGTCCTCTCAGCCCATCTTTGCAGAAGAGGGGGTTTTGGGCCCTCCTCTGGACTTGCTCCGGTAGGTCCATGTCTGTCCTATGCTAGGCACCCCAGAGCTGCAGCACTGCAGCACTGCTGGTGGGTTCTCAAGACAGTGGAGTAGAGAAGCAGAATCCCCTCCCTGCTTGCCATGCTTCTTTTGATGCAGCCCTGGATACAATTGGCTTTCTGGGATGTGAGTGCATATTGATGGCTCATGTCCAGCCTCTCATCCACCAGCATCCCCCAAGTCCTTCTCAGCAGTCCTTCTCGAACTGTCCATCTGCCACCCTGTACTGATACTGGAGTTGCCCTCATCCAGCAGCAGCACCTTGCAATTGGTCGTTTTAAACGACATGAGATTCCCATGGGCCCACTTCTTCATCTTGACCAAGTCCCTCTAAATGACATCCCATCCTTCAGGGCAAGTCAGCTGCAAGACTCAGCTTCCTGTCATTCACAGACTTGCTGTCACCTTCTTAAAGGAACATACCTTCATGGTGTTTCACTGTTGTTTCTCTGCTTTCTCCTATTACCTCAGGTGCTCTTGACTCATCTCTATAAGACTTTAAGTGTGTTGCAGTGTACTCATCATGCCTTAAAGGAACAGGCTGAGGTTGCCCGCTACTACACTATCCCTATAACCTTGGTGTGTGACCCCACATTTTGTCACAGACAAACCTGATATGCCCCTGCCCTATCAAGTCTCATGTACTTCCTTGTTTCTAGGTCTGGACTCACAACAAACTAATTGGTATTAATTAGAAGCTACCATTTAAGAATAAGTATTGCCACATCATTGTGAACTTTTCATACGCAATTAGTACTCATTATCAAAGGAGTGAGACAACTAGAAGTTAGGATCAGGCTACTGAAAATGTCACCCTTTTGTAAAATTCTAACCAGAATAAACCTGAGGAAGCCTATAACAACATTATCACTAAATAAACTCCATTTTGCCTTCCACTAAGGAGCTCAGTGTTTCCAGTGTTAGTGAACAAAATATCTTTAGAAGTTATAAAATTTCCATGATTTCAGGTTGTGGCTCTGAGAAACAAATCTACTGATATAACAGGGAAACTGTGGTCCTGCTAGTGTCAAAATGTAGTCATTGGTTGGGGTTCTTTCTTCTTTCTTTTTTTTTCTTTCATATCATATTATTATAAAAGTGAAACTATATTTTGACAAATGAGACTTTTCAAAGTGTTAGAGTGAGTTTTGAAAGCATAGAGGAGTGTAAATCTTCTCTGGAAAAAAATATTTTTTTTAAATGATCTTTTAGTGTGAAGATGTCTCTTTTAACTCTTTGATAAAATTACATAGGATTCTTTTGTAAGATAGGTCTAAAAATGTGTATGGAAAGTGATGCTTAATTTTTAGAGTTAGTGTTTCTTGCGTAGAAAAAATCATAAAAGCTCCAGAGAGCTCCAGAACCAGAGATGGGCCTTAATCCACTTGCCACAAGACCTTGTCCTCATTTTTACAAACAAGTACCAGACCTGACCTGTTAGTCCACTTATGTAAATAGTAAGTCCAATTCCCTTTGCAAGCTTCTGCTAAAGCTGTGCCATTAGAGCCATCTTGTCATTTAGGCTGTCAGTGGAGAATCAAAGACTGCCTGTGCTGCAGCAGCCCAGTGCTATGTTTCTAAGAAAATGGGCTCTTTAAAAAGAAAATGCCACACCGCAGTGTGAGAGATAAACAGAGGTATATCCTTAGAGCAGCAGGCAGGGACTGTAGAAACACTTTCTGTAAATGACTTTGATCCCCTAGTGTGATGAATCATGGAGTCACAAATCCTTTTTAGCTAATTGCTATCAGCTTGTGAGATTTTTTCCATGTCCAATATCAATTTTCAGGGCCATAGGAGATAGCACTTCTCCCCCGAGTCTGCTGGCGACTTACTGCTAAAACTGAACTAGCACCACTTAACAGTTTAAAGGGGGAAGTCATTTAATATGACACTGCTGCTAGTAACAAAAAGGGAAAATATTAGGGGCAAATACAGGGAGTCGTAAACCTTTTTACTCTCAGTGACCTGTCTTTGAAAATGTCCTTTCTGTATCCACATAGTATCAATGCAGTGATCTCAAAGCAAAAGAAGCTTTAATTATTCAAAAGAGATAAGCTGGGACTTGGGAAAAAGGAGAGTAAAATTTAGTTCTTTTTCAGTTCTAATGACTTCTGATAAAAACTATAAATAAAATATTTTTTTAGACTCTTTGAATTATACTATTGGCCTAAATAAGAAATTTAAATTATTTCTTGCACTAGTTAGTTTTATGTAAAAACACAGCAAAAATTTCACTTCCTTTTCACTTTCAGGATAATCAAGTGAAAATGTTTCAGAATTCCAGGGAAATCTGGAGTTCTTTCCTGTTCACTGGAATTTTTCCGTAAAATTTTGGCAGCATTGCTTATTCACAAAGTTATGCAGACCAGAGGTTACTTCTTTGAAGCATAATGGCAGAGGCATCTTTCCAGACTACAGGAGGCCACAACTCCAGGTAGCATCTAAACACTCCCACACTCTTGGAAATGCTGAAATCATATTCATCTATTGGCATTCAGTAGCCACTGAATGCAGGCAGCATCTCCAACAGTCAAAAAAACATTTGGTAATTAAACTTGGAGTCATCATCAAATGTCATGGCACCTAAAATCTAGACTTTGCAGAAAAGTGAAAGAACAATGTATTATGCTCATTGATTGTGTAAAGCTGAAAAGAAAGGAAAAAAAAGATCTTAAAAAAGTCTCGGAAAGTTTGTTTGAAAAAAGTAACTGACCGTAACGTTTGATGAATCCCTTTTAAGCTAAGCTGAACTTTCAGTGTTGTCCTTATGTGTCTTGGCAGTAATTTACTGGTATAACTACTCAGACCAGTGAGAGTTTTCTAGTGTAGATTTTTTTTTAATCTGTATATGAAAGAAGTATTATGGCAACCCAAGGACTATCCTCACCCGTTTAAGGATGATCATATAAATATAATATGTATGTCCAACAAAGCATAACTTCAGAGTGAAAATAGGTTTCATTTGTCACAGGCAGGCCAAGAGTTAATCACAGAAAATTATTCTGAGACAAATTTTAAACAATAAATATTCTTGTTGGAAAATTAAATAAATAAAACCCACTTGCAACTTATTCCTTTTTGGAAATTCTTCTATTTCTTTCCTTATCAAGAAAACTGTACAGTATTAAAATAGCAATGCATTTATTTGATGTAGAATAGACTTCAAAGATGGAAACGAAGCAGCGATTATAGAATTTTAACATGTAGACTGAAAATATAAAACACAAATCAAAATAATTTTTTACCTTTTGCTGAGCACCTAGATCTGAGCTGGTACCCAAATTATTTTCTTTCTTGGGGAAGATACGTAAAATTTTGATGACAAGGCTCATAGCTTTGAATATTCTCCCAATTTTGAATACTTGTGCACATTTTAACTGTTTCCCCTCAACTTTGCTTATGGAAACTTCTTTGCACATGCTGCATCTGCTACTCTGTATGATGTAGGAGTACAGTCAGACACCTCAACTTCCACCTTACATCTGGGTTCCTTTTCACAGTCGATATTTAACTTATATGCATTTTTGAATATTTTCCACTAAATATCCAAGGGAGAACACAAAATTTCTCATGTTTTTTCATTTCTCTAGAACTTTTCTTCTCTGAATATTGACTCAAAGACTTTAGCCTACCTGCTGATCACAGCATCATTACTGGTGAATTCAAAGTTCCTGTCTACTCTAAAAATATATTACCATGATATATTTTATGGAACGTTTGCTAATAAGTTGTTCATGAGTGAGAGAAATAGACCTATGTCATATTTCTAGCATATTTGCAAAGATGTTACTGTAAAGCAGAAAGGAGAGGAGACTGGAGGACCACTTTTTTTTCAGAGAGAAAAAAGTAGTTGCTAACTTTGATGTCAATAGGCTTGATAGTAGGCATCAAATTCTGAGAAAGTCAAGCACATAGTTTGACTAGGATACTCTGATTTGCCAAAAATATTGAACAGTTAAGTTCTGGGAAAGTTCATCAGTGAAGTTTTATGTTTAAAACTACTTTTTCATTTTGAAGGAAATAAAAAACAAACTATTGTCAAGCAAGCTTGCTGTAAAATTAAAGTCTTCAAAGCTGGATGAACAGATTTAGACTTTTCTGATTATGAAAATAATTTATTAATTTTGCATACAAGCTAGCTTGTATTGCAAACTAAAGAGCAATACAGATACTGTGCTTAAGTGAATCCTCTTCATTCAAACAAAACTAAATTTGTTTTAAAGCTAAAAGATATAGTCACATGTCAAAGGGGGCAGTAACAGATTACACAAAGTTTGATGGGAAAATTTTGTCTGCTATCATCTGATAACGATAAAATCATGCTCTTATAGAGTATAATAAACTATCTTTCCTTTACAAACAGAAAATATATTAAAATTCCAGCTGGTAATATGACTCAGTGTAGATTTCCACTTAATTTCAATTCAACAAATCTGTGTAAGTTTAGCTACTTAATCCTTTATCTGGTAAGATCTGAATAGAGTTTGTTTTCTCTCTTACTGTATGTGGAGACTGACTTGGTGTCTCTGAATTTGAAATCTAGATCTAAGAAAACTCAATATGACACTTAGTCACCAAACGTGTTCTTCCAGCAAATTTTTACTGATGAATTGGAGAAAAAAACTTGCTAGATAACTTTGGAATAATGATTGAGCACTGCATCAGTCTAATAATCACCAACATGATATTCTTGTAAAGAAGGCAAAGATATATGTTATTTCATGACAAAGACAATATATCCTAGTTTTTCAAAAAACAGATTCTAATACTCACAGACTACACTCTTAAATTCTCTTCTGCTTCAGGGATTTGACCTAATTATTGCAGAAACTCTTTAAAAAACAAAGAAACAAACACCCACTATGATATAATGTTGAAGAACTTGAAACAGAAGCATATTATTTCTTAAGCACAGGAAAAGCATTTTGCACTAACAGAGGTAACTTTTGCTAAAAATTCACCTTACAAGTTTTATATAAGTTTTCTAATACAGTATACAAAATGTTTTGGCATTTATTGCTGATAAGAAATACAATCATCAAAATAATGTTTCAAATAGCTAAAAAAATTGTGATATTCATCAGTAAAATTCAGTGGATTATTAATTATGGCAAAAAAAAGAAAAAAAACCAAAGCAAAACAACCTGTATTTTTTTATCTGCTCTGAGTTTGCTAAGAATGTATGTCATATATTTCAACTACTGATCTTTATTTAATACCGAATTTAGTTGTAGCTATAAAAAATCATATATGATGAAACAAAGATGTACAAAAAAGTGCATTTGAGTCTTTAAATAAATGGAGGCAAAAGTGCACAGGCTATTCTAGGATCTGCAGGGTTGGCACAATATCAGCTAAAGTAAGGCATCTCAGTAAGAGTGACACTGTGTTGTTAGTGAGAATATCTATTGGAGTTTAGAGGAAAACTAAGTTTGCCCATTTTCCACCTTTTAAAAAATCTTGTGAAACAGCATCTCTGGCAATCATTGTCAACACTTACATCAGTTAGGTGCTGTTCAGCATCTGGGCCACTTCAACACCGCAAAACAAAAAAACACAATCCTGCCCTGGCTCTTCACTGTATAATTCCCACTAATGCCTGTGGATGTCCTAGCTGTACAGAGGGTAAAGGATAAGGTCACAGGATAATGAATCTAACTCTAGACTTTTAAATGAGGGAGGTTGAGTTGTGGGGGGTTTATCTTCTTTTTTTTTTCTTTTTTTTCTTTTTTTTTAAATGGCATCTTTTTCTTCCTCAGGGAGATCTGCAGGCTGTGGCTTTTTGCCTTTGAACATCCTCAAGTCAAGCATCAAGAAAAGGTGATGAGGGTTAGGGAGGCTCCCTTGACATTTGGTGCACTGGCATCAGCCTTTGCAATTATGGGCCACCTTTCTAGCAGACGGTAATTGAAAAGTGTGAACCACATGGGCTCTAGTCAATAATAGCGTCAGCATACAAATGATACTCTGAGCTTTCTGTGTTCACCATCCACTGTTTATGCTTTTCACCTTTTATCCTTCTCAGCATCATGACTTAATCCACTCTAATGAGGTAAGCTCTATTGCCAAAAATCAGCAGCAACACAGCTCTCTTCTGGCACCACTTGGGGTTTGAAAGGAGTCAAAAAAATAGTGGGTCTGTCAGCTTTCCATAAGGGACAACACTGCACCCTTTGAAATGTCCTCACCTTATCTGAACACTCTTTTGAGTACAGGCTTCTTCCATTCTTGCTAACGATTGCATCCCACCTTCCAAAAACTTGTTCATCACTAACTCAAGGTGATCAGACCCTTTGAATTAGTTTAGTACATGCATTTCCTAGCTTGAAGGTCATTATTGGTGGCCACATGTCACTGTTTACAAACAGCAGGTGACTGCCAACAGTGGTGAGTGTGTGAATTTCCTTTGCTCTCTCTTCCTTACCCATCTGTCCATGTTTCTGGAATCATAAGTATGTGCTTGTAGCAAAAGCCTCAGAAGAGAACGCCAAGATATTGTAGGGTGAAAGATACAGAAAGATGATAAACAGTTATTTCTGAGTCACTAAGACGAAAGCAGCTAATTTTACACAGACTTTTTTTGTTTTTCCTTTTCTCACACTCATTTTAACTTAAGGTCACAGGTACATGGTCTATGTAGCACTTACAAAGACCTGGAATTAATGAGTTCTGCCTAGCTATGGGTTTTCCATTAGATTTCAAAATGGACCCAGAAGAGAGTTGTACACATGTGCCAGCCATAAATAAATGTCATAATAAACTGAACTCTATGAAATCCATTATAAAAGAAAAAACCAACAAGACAACAATGAAAAAGAAGCATCTTTAACTGTGTCAATGTTGATCCTTAAAAATGGCACAGTACACTTACCAATAACTTTAACTGCAATGGCAATTTCCATTTTCAGAGATGGAGATATAAGGTGGGGGTAGGCAGGAGAAGAAAAAGAATTACAATGAAAAATATTTCCATGGGATTAGGCCACATGGCTTTAATACACATATACACAACTAAGGAAAACAGAGAATTTTGTCTCTCACACTTGGACCTCTCTCTCCTTTCTTCACCTCTAATCTGGTTTTTGCCAATTCCTTTTGATCTATCAGGGGCAGGCAAGTCAGGTCTGTAAGTACAGATGGAGTAAATATGGAGATTAGCCTCTTCTCGTACTGCATTAGCTCCTAATACCTGATTAAGCCCAGAATCATGCAATTGTCTCCATGTTGGCTATCAGAGTGGCAGAGCACAGAAGGGGGCAGGATGAAGGCTGATTTTGTAATGGATACTTATTTTATCCCAGTGCTCTAAGAAGATTAGGCCTGGGGGTGTCACATTAGCCATGATCTCTGGGCCTTTGGTAGGCTCTTGCAGTTTTCAAACACCTCTGCTTCAGCCGTAGAACAAACAGGCAGCTTGGATGCTGTGGCCCCATGTTGTGGCATGAATAATTGCACACTGCAAATTGTTTGAAGATCACAAAATGCTGTGTAAATTACCCAGTTTGGGCTTAGTAGAAGTGATTTGTGATGACTTACTGAATCTTTTCACAGTTTGGCATCAAACTTTCCACATTTCTCTCTATCTGAGATGGAATGAAAATTGAGTCATATCTTCCTTTATTTTTATCAGATCAGTCTTTACAAAACCAGTTTGTATAAACTGCTGTACTGTATGCAAACTCTGCATGCAGCACTTTGTCTTTGGTATAGGTTCAGTTATATTTAGCTGAAACACCAAAAGATGCCGAATCAACACAAACCCTAAATCAGCTCATGTGATGAATGTAAGGACATGTTCAAAACCATCTGAATAATGCATTCAAAAATAGTACATGTGAGAGCCTGCACCTTTTTTTTCATGAAAGTTTACAGCAAGCATTCCTTTTTGTTTAGAAAGAAGTTTCAACTTAATCAATGAGCAAGAAAAGGCAAAAAACATAAACTACTTGGGAAAAATATGAACTGTAATCCAAAGTGAAACCAGTTACATAAGACACTAAAAAATAATTGTAATACTGATACTTACAATGAAAAACATATTTTTAGCAAGCTAGAGAATTTTAAAGTATTTTTATTAAAAATTAGTTATCACTCAAGTCTACAAATTTAATTCTATTGAAATGAGTTAAGGAGTGAAGCCCTTTTCACCTACCAAATTTTTAAAGCACTATATAAACATGTGAAAATATCATGAACTAGTAAGAAACATCATATTTAATAAGGCAAACCTTGTAAAACAAAAGTCTTTATGAATATTTGGTCAGAAATAGATAATATTGGAAGGTAAATACTAGGTTTGGAGGAGTTTGTGACTTATGAGGAAGAATCACACCTCCTAATTTTTTTTTTCCCTGGAGCCAGGGGAATGGGGGAAATATGATCTGGCCTTCAGTTTTTTGTTTGTGGCTGTGTATACCTTTATGCCCTACTTGAATTAATTATTCATTCAAATCAAGCACATTGACAAACATAAACCTGGGAATGAATTTTAAGTCTAAGAATTAATATTTTCATTTATGTTCTTATACTGGAGTTTATAATCAACATAATATTTTTACCACAATAAAGTTTTAATAATTAATGTTGTAAACAAATATGGGGATATTCTGTACATATGCCTCATATATAAGTGGAAAAAATTCATGTTAAAAAATAAAACATAGTTCATGTTCATCCTATTCACTACATGTGGTTATTTTAGGTCTGGATCAATTAATATTTACAGGTTTTTTTCACTAAGAATAGGAAACCTAAACAAACTTCCAATATGTGAAACACAACCTGAGTTTAACATAAATTTCTAAGGGATATCTGGAAAAAACATGGCATTTTCTAACTTCAACTGAACAAGAAATGACAGCTAACTATACCTTAAAATTTTATTAACTTAAAAATTGAAATATAGTAAACTGATAACCTGTTGTACAATCAATAATGCTCGCAAGTCTAACTGGCTAAGGAGCTAGAAGACTTTGTTACCTGTGAAGCATCCTTGAAGTCCCAGCACAACTTTCTTTTTGTCTGAGGAATGATGGACATGAAATATAAAACTCAATCAATATCTAAAGAGATTTTCAATATTTTGGCCTGAATGGGTTAAGTAATTTGTCATACTTCTTACTTTGTAATTGACTGAAGAAACCCCCACCTTCTGGGGCTTATACAACTACAATCATCCTATGCATTTCATATTCTTTCATATTTAACTGAGGATCTTTTCAGTGGAAATCTACCTAAAAGGGCTTAGAAACTAGGCCATCGAGTTCCTGAAATAAATTACTTTGGATGTGAAGTGTAGCATCATAGGCCACCACCACCACCACTGGAAGAGCCCTGGTTCTATGATTCCCATTGGTTTCTGACTCTGCCAGACCTTGAGCCCACCAAGTCCATTCTGTCTCACTAAAATGAATTTCCATTCCACACAAGTCATCAAAACTGTCAGAACAGATAACTTGTATTTTAATATTATGAACATATTAATATAGTTTGATTTATGTAAATTGTAAGACAGATATTATGGATGTCATTCTTTACTGATTCAGGCATTATACACTTACACACTTCGTAGAAAAGCATTTAAACTCTACAACTGCTAATGTAAAGATTAATAACAGCAATACATCTATGGCACCATAAGAGACAGTATATCACTTTTTAGTTCTGTGAGTTTCTTCATACTGAAAATACAATATGAATTACTCAGAAGAATAACTATAATCTGTTTAGGAAGAGATACATTTATAAATAATATCTTTTTTAAGAAGAAACTAATTCTACAATGACGGTGTTTAGTCTGATGATTTTTATATTAAAAGATATAACTGTAATTTGTTCTCTACCTCCTTCTGGAGACAGATTCATTCAGACACCCTAGTTAACTCATTGTTTTAATATTTTAGCAATAAAGATGAAGAAAAAAGAGAAAATTTGGTATCCAATGATCCTTTTTCTGAGGTTTGGGGAACTAATTTACATTATATATAAAATATTTTATATTAATAAATTTGAGACAAATAAAGAAGGAAAAAGCTATGTCAACTGCATTCAATTCCATCTTATGACTGACACCCTTGGTTGCTGACTAAATCTGGCATGATGTTTCTCCTAATTCTTCTCAAAGACCCTCAAGTACTTGTTCTAGAAAACATGCACATCATGTTCCATGTATCAGCACCTCATTGGCCTCATTGCCTGTCTCAGGTAGTTCCATATTAATTCACAGGTTCATATAACATAATTTTCTTTCAAAATATCTAGTTATGTGTACCTCATTGATTCTTTGCACTGAGATTAGAATTAGAGTAAATCCTCTGGAGGACCAGCTGTCTTTGCCTAGTACAATTCATAGACCTGCTAGCAGGTGGCGTTATGAGCAGGGAATGCTCTAGGGACCAAAACCCAGAAAGTGTAAACACTAGTTCCTCTGTTCACTTGAATAGCAGCAGGACTGGACTTACTGCTCTTATGGATTTCCTGCTTTGTCTCTTGAATCTGGAAGACACATTTCAAAGCTCTAGCCCTACCTTTCTAGACCATAGAGTGCATTTCTGACTGATTCTCACAAGGAGGCTGCCTTATAATCCACTTACCTTTTCTTTCTAACCCTTTTGTTTACTACAGTTCTTCTTTAAAATTATTTCCAAATGCAGTGTCACAATGTAGGTCATAAGTGATCAGCTAATGTTTGAAGGTTTTTCATACTGCATCAGTTCTTGTGGAAAGCAAAGTATATCATATCTCTAGCCTTTTTCAATAGTTCCTACTTGCTGTGAAAGAAATATCTGCAGTTTAATATTTCAGTAGCCCTAGTCAACTATTAAGTGCTCTATTCAAATGAGCATTACAGTTTACTTTCAGAAATACAGCAGTTGCATTTTAGATGTTCGTTCATAAATAAAGCCATATACTGTGCGTTCAGAGTTTTGTAATGACACCTAAGGGGTTTTTTGATTATTTAATTTTTTATAGATTTTAGAAGTACTTGTAATTGTAGTAAAATGTAGATTTTAGTGTAATAATATTTCTAGTAGCTTAAGTTCAATGTTATGCATACTAACCCCTCCCCATAACTAACCCTCAAAATTCCTGTAGCTGTTTAGACTTCTTTTCAAGGTAGATGGCTGAATATTATACCTCAACATAAACTTCAGTTATTAGATGTGGAGAATTTGGAGGAAATTAAGCATTTTATTGAACAAATTCATACTTTTCATATGTCTTCATTTGGATATCTCTCCATAATGGATATTCTCCTGCAGTAGAACAACTAAAAAATAAGTTCTGTAGTGTGGGACTATAGGTTAATTGACATTTGCTCACCTTTTTTCCATCAGTTGTTTACTTTGAAGGAACCAGAGAATAAATAAAATGAAAGTTTATTAAGCTGTAACATCATGAATTCAATTATATCTCTTAACCACTTACTTACCAGGAGAACCATGTTTTAGGTGGCAAGTGAAGATTAACTTGCCTTATATTGATGCATAAAGAAAAATATAATTAATATCCAACTAACCTATATTATGCAATTCTGGAAAAACTAAAAGAAGAAGTCTGATAAAAAATGTTAATTTGATCTGTCCAGCTAATTAGGTGATTGACTACATTCAATTAAGAGTCAGCTCCAAAACACTCCATAAAGAGCATGCAGTACAAATCTCAAGTACACAAAAGACAGCTTAGAAATGCCAAGTTTCAAATGGTAAAAGCAGACATGTTAGTACTATGTATGAATAATTTAAACACTTTAAAAAAATTGTTATAATTTCAAGTTGAATTGCTTGAAAGCTAGGAAAGGTCAGAACTAGAACTGCTACCCGAAATGGTATTTCACAATCACACATATTTTCATTATTTTGTATTAAAAATCACCTTAGAATTATTAGATTATGACATTTTAATTTATTTTTTTTATTTCTTCTCTTGTACAATGTACTGAATACCTGAAGAAAACCAGATTCGTAAAATGAAAACAGCTGATTTTGTGGGATTTGTGCCTTGTTTGCTTTTAGATGTTGGATTGTATGTAGGAAATTTTGACAATGACTCTTTTTTGGCATACGTATTTTTATTAATTTAAATTTAACTATGCTAATTTGTATGAACAAAAACCCCCAAGCAAATATCAGACAATCCCATTCCTGCACATACTCACTTCTGTTTTCATGTGTCAGGTAAATAGATGAATATGCTGATACCTTCTACACCTCTGTTTGAATCAGATAAGGTTTTGCACACATTCCCTTTCCAGTCTTGTGTCAATCTCACAGTCCAGAAAAAAAGGTAAGTCTCTCAGTTTTCCCTAGCAACCTCACAAGCATGCAGAGTCCTCGCTTCTTCAAAATGGATATTTTGAAGGAGATAAGTTTTTTTAGAGTTAGGGAGCATAGACTAAGATATATTTTTCACTTTACCTTTTAGCAATTGTCTGTACAACACTTTAGTCAACAGTATTAAACAACATCAGGAACCGATTTTGGTAAGACTTTCTTGTAGGCGAGAGGAGAACTATAGACAGCTAATGAGTACTGTACATGTAACATAACTCACCTTCTAATGGGATCAAAATTCTTGTAGAAATTATGATGATAATAGCTGCTCATGTCCTTATTAGTTGTAATCATAAACGGGAAGTAGTTTGCATCTCAGAAAAGTTGTTCTTTCTGCTGTGGATTGGATCTAGGATTTTCTCCATCCCTTTGCTTTAAGCAGTACATTTGAAAACTTCTTATATTAATATCTGATACTTCATATCTTGAGGTGATGTTCAACCACAACAGTTTAAGTTATTCAAATTAAATGATGAATACGTTTTTGGAAGAATGCATACATTCTCTGTCATGCACACCTGCATGGGCAACCTCAGCTGAATTTATCTTGCAACCAGAGAACCCCTTGTAGCTTTGCAAAATTGTTCATTAATGAGACTAGATCAAAGTCAAAGCAAGGATCATGAACCACCAACTTGCCTTGCAGCCAATTTGCATTCTTCCTTCCCACTTCATTTATCTCCCTTCTTATGCTTTCCAGCCTCCAGGCATTGTGTGAACATTAGGGGAAAGCTTGTGCTGCCTTCTTTACGTATACACACAGCAAAAGATACATAAATACATTAAATGTATTATAACTTCTCACTTCTTTATATTTTCAGTGTTTTGTATAAAATATTCCATGATAATTCCACTTGTTACTTTTCTCAACAATGGTGCTTTGTTGTCTGGAGCGTACTTCTTTACCAAAAACCAACAATAAATATCTAGATGATTTGAAACATATTATTTTGACATTAAAATCCCATTAATAAATCTTAACAGCCCAGAACTATTAATAGCCAAAATCTCTGATTTTGCTGAGTGTAGAGGTAAATTTCAAGATTTCCCAAGAGAAACGAGCAGTGGAGATTTCTGTTTTACTTTTAGCTAAAATAGCAGGATATTGCAAATGAAGCATTGCAACTTGTTACCATCATTCCACTTTCCAGCCCTTTTTCTGTGTAAGGACAATAAAAGCTGAATAAGAAGCTCAAAATTTTTCCCCTATAGTAGCATCAGAACTTGTTCTAAGGTTACAAAGTCAACAAAGTTAATAACACTTCACAAGCAGCAACAGCTCCTAGTTCTGCTAGCAAAATACCCTCAAGTACACAAGGAAAGAGAACATGTTCAGGAGCTAGGCACAGTTTAGAAGTGAAAAGAGATGTTTTTAGGAATGCTACAGTAAACTCAGCTGTGTTGCTCTTTTTGGCCATGTGTATAATGTTTCAGATCTGTTTTTGTTCCCAAACACTCCAGATGCCTTTTTCTCTAAAACAGACAACATTACACTCCTCCTGCTAGGAGCATTGCCCTTTCAGTCAGCCTTATACTCATAAAGTAGAACGTGCGTGTGATGAACTGTTTCAGTTGCGAGATACTAAAGCCTATTATAAGTAGTTGTAAGACAAAATTTTGGGGAAAAAAAAAGCTCCTCTCTTCACTGATTAGCTGGTTAATACTGTCAGCTGAGAGGTCAAAGAAATGAAGAGAACTACCCTCTCAATCCAGGTGCTACCTCCAGGGCACGACAGAAATGTGTTGGCTGAAGAGTGAGGAAGCCTGTCCTAGTGCTCCTGGGTTATGCCTAGGGATGTCTTTTTTTCATGTGCAATAAATTTACTAAAAATGGCATAAGAAAAAAAATGATGAAATGCCATGACAGTCTCTTTTAAAGTTTGTCAAAGATTTAATAAATTATTGGAAGTGCAGCAAGCCTGTCAAGGTGTAGATAGCTGTGTGCCTGAAAATCTTTATATGCTGTCCATTACTACAGCTAATCCGGCCCCAGGCTGGATTAATTTGTATGATGTTAAAAAGCCCTTGCAGCTACCCAAAGGTGTCAAAGTAGGCTAGAGTTCATAGAATTCTTGGGAATTCAGCCATCACCATTGCACTGAGGGAATACAACCACATGTCCACTCTCTTAATCCTAGACAAGTTTTTCCTATAATATCAAGGCTAAATTCTGACCTTCTGTGCAAACACAAAGTCAAGTTAGAAAGAGTCAGATATGGTGGAAGAAACTTCCTCAGACTTCAAGCAGAGTGAAAAGCACCCTAGGACTTTCACATCCACAGCTCTAGACAGGTGAGCTACAAAAGACTTCCACTTATTTCAACAATAAAGAGTGACATCTTATTTAAGTCCCAAATAGGGCAAATTGTTTCATTTAAGGCTATTGCTCTATTTTCTCTTCAGATCCCAAAGAGTATTTAGGGGTATTTCACTATTGACAACAGTAATGTACCAGAGTTACATGCTGTGTTAAAATACTTGCATAAACATCATAAAAGCATCATAAGTAAAAAAAAAATCAGGAGGTTTAGGCTTTTAAATTATCTTTATAAATCTATGGAGTTGCACTATGAAGAGAATGCCAGTAGTAACACTTAACAAATTTCACCTGTCAGCCATGGATGCACACTGGAAAGGGGTGCAGTTGCCTACCATTAGAAATGCATGCAGATATTTTGAATAAGCTAATCAAGGATTCTGATTTTTTTTTGGTTTTTAGTGGCAGCACTTGAGACTGTAAATGAAAAATATCAAATACTTTGAGATTTATGTTACTAATAATATGGAATTATCAGCATATTGTGTATGTTTCAGGAAATAAAATAGGCTTACTAAACTACTTTTCTTCTTCCTTCCTAAAACCTGTTGCCATTTTAGTAGTCTATCCCAGTCTGAAACATGTATAGTAGAAATTAGATGCAAAACTCCATATATTCCTTTGATTACCTTCTATGTTAATGAATGAGACTTGCTAGCTGAAGAAGAACATGCTGCAAACCTGCACACCTACAATATAACAATCTAGAAGGATGAGTATCTTCCACAGCCCTCTATATTCTGAAGGTCCAAGGTGTTCACTTAAGTGTAACTCATTAACTGAAAGTTGTACTTTAAACACAAAGCCATACCTTCCATGTCCTGGATCTATGTCATATTTTAACTAAAAAAAACCCACGAAATATGATATACTGGTGATGGATCACTTTTAGAGGTAGGGATAGGCAGTGGCTTGTTCCTGTTTAGTAGCTAAATCCCCACTCAGTCGCTCACTCATTCACGCACAGCAAGGTGGGGGAAAGAATCAAAAGGGAAAAAGCAAGAGAAACTAAGGGTTCAGGATAAAATTCAATACACAAAGAAAAAACAAAACAAAACAAACAAACCCACAAGTGACACCAAGGCAATCCCCCACCACTTCACAGCACCAGATTACCCCTTGCATCATTTTTATTGCTGAGCATAACATCACACAGTACGGGACAACGCTTCAGCCTCTTGGGATGAAGCACGGTTTCAGTCACAAATTTAAAACACAGCATCATGCAGGTTGATCCTTTCCCAGAAGAACCAGTGCAGAGTACAAGCAAAAATTTCCCGTGATGAAGCCCTGACAAATACATATTGCCAAATCTGTCAAGATAGGTAAAAGAAAAACCCAATTGGAAGGATACACATGCAAGAAGATGTAAGAGACATTGTAGATGGAAGGTTAAAGACGGAAGCTGAGGAAAGGACAAAGAAACAGGCATTAGCTTTCAGAAAGTGAGTTAAATGCAGGGATAGGCTGTGACTAATAACCATGTCTGTCTCAGTACATACTTTGTTCTTTTAATTTCATTCACTACCTACCCCTACAGGCCCATTATCCCAGAAAACTGCTGATACTTTGCAACAGTATAAGCATCATATAAATTGATTCTGAACAAAACTTGTCAAGATTTTTTCACTGATTTTGTGTACTACAACTCATTTACAGAGAAAAAAAATCACTAGAGATGGTGGGGCTCAAATATTACTGGAGGGGATAATCTATGTGTCCCAAAATGAACAATGAAAACCAAAATTGATACAGAATGTATTTTGTTAATATTATCAAACTGTGAGAAAACATAATCAAGATGGAAATAAAACTGACTATAAACTCAGTTATTTATGCCTTGTGACTAGTCTTCTAACTCTGTTCTATGTAGCCATTATTGTGTTTGAAAACAAGAGCACTGTGCAGAGGTATCTTGGAGAGCTATGCTTCTTGATCCGTTATCCAATACACTGGGGTTCAGTTTATTTAGTCTTTCAAATAAAAAGATGGCATAATCACTGCCAATAAAGAGCAAATTATTGCCTCTGATACATAAAGAGGAACTGGTTATGCTAAAGAGTAAGAGTGCTCATGGCAGAAAAAAAACTAGACTGTTATAAACCATTAGAGGAGCAAATATCTTTCAGAAATTGGTGCTCACCAGTAACCACTAACAATTAATGAGAGTTAAAATACACCACTTTTAATAAGACATCACTAATTATCTGAGAACATATTTATAATATAGCATCTGTAATAGCATGCAATAGAATTTGATGACAATTCTGCTATTACATTTCTATATTCATAAACTGGTTAATGCCCGTTAAAAATGTACAAATCTTCCAGCAGTTAATTCTCATATTTTCCTTTCTTAGTCTACTCTATGCCATAGAATTCTGAAGTTCCTGCAAATAGTTTTTCCTGTACTTAAGGTTGTCAAAATGTCTTCCAAGAGTTATAAACAAGGAAAACCCTCAGCCCTTAGTCAGTCATTAGGGGAAAAAAAGAACAAAACTCAAACCAAAACCAAACAAACCCAAACTAATTTGAGGCTATTTTTGTAGAAATAAACAAATTAGTCCCTGACAGAGTAATTCACTAAAAATAGAAAGTTGGTCTGAGTTCTGAATAATTTTACCTTACATTCACTGCATTATGTAGTAACCTTACTAATCTGAAGATTTTCAACAAGACAAAGTCCACGTTTCTGTCCATTCCCAGTTCTAATAGTGCACTGTGTTCTGTTGTTTTTCATTCATACTACAATAAAGAATGAAGACTTCAGCTGAGATTATCAAGGGAGGAAACAGCACATCAAAGAAAGCTTGCTGAAATAGTTCAGCCTTCTGTCTATAGG
This sequence comes from Pithys albifrons albifrons, assembly GCF_047495875.1. Classification (NCBI taxonomy): domain Eukaryota; kingdom Metazoa; phylum Chordata; class Aves; order Passeriformes; family Thamnophilidae; genus Pithys; species Pithys albifrons. The sequence goes on along the minus strand of NC_092461.1, from coordinate 15,765,607 downwards.
TTACTGAAGAGCCAGGTTGCAACTTGATATGGAGATCACAACAACAAAGGCAGGTTTAGTTACACACCTTCATGTCATTTCTATTCTCTAGCTAATGATCCCCTTGCTCCATTCCATTTATCAGCCTTTTTGCTCCTATTCCATCTCTGGCTATAAAAGAAGGACTGTATATCTAGGTTGCCAGTCCAGTTCACAGACATCTTGTTTCTTCCATTTTTGCTGTTGGAATGTATGATTTTGACTTGCTGTTGAAACTCAGTCAGTCACCAAAAGGCATTCTCAAGATTCTTGAACTCACAGCTCTATTTAGATCTCACGCTGTCAACTCCTCTGCAAGCTACTCGAGACAGGCTTTGGTTGCACTTGCAGCATGAAAACTATGCAAGTCTGGGACAACTGTAAAGTTCATGTGAGCAGTGATATCTGCCTAAGAAAACCATAGTGTTACACAGCTGACTCCCATGATGGTGTACTCACAGCTCTCTTACAACTTTTGGAACCTGGGTGCATTCTCCATTTGCTACAATTTCTTCTGATCTGAAATAATGGGGACTCAGAAAGATACCCATGCTTTAAAAGACAAAGGGGAAATGTAACTGCTGAGTAGTACTTCTGATGATACTTATGGAGTGTATATGGACATATGCTCCTTTGATGGCAGGAATGAATGCCAAAAGGAACAGGAAAACCCATGTGATCAATAAGCAGCTTAAAGACTGGTGCTAGTTGTGGAATTTTGGTATTATTTTATCATGTGGAGGTTTATACAGCACCAGGTCTGCTGGAAATACATGCGATTCATCTATCTAGCAAGGGGAAGGACTCTAGACTGAGTTGACTGGCTGATTAAGAGGGCTTTAAACTAGATTTGAAGGGGAAAGTGGATGAGACTATGATCACTAGAGATGAACCCGGGGGTGGCAATCCAGAGTTAGGGGCAAAATCAATAGCCCAGCTGGAGTGCATCTACAATAATGCACACAGCATGGGTAACAAACTGGAGTAGCTGGAAGCCATCAAGAAGTAGGAAAGCTGTCATATAGTTGCCATCACAGAAATGTGTGGGGTTGACTTGTATGGCTGGAGGGATGCAGTGGATGATTATAAACTCTTCAGAATACATAAGAAAGGAAGGAGAGGTGATGGGTTGGCTCTGTACATTAGGGAGCTTCAGGATAGTAATGATAAAGTTGAGTACCTATGGGTAAGAACTGGGTGGAAGATTAACAAAGCAGACATCCTGGTGGGAGTCTGCTATAGACTACCCAACCAAGATGAAGTGGTGGATGAATCATTCTATAAGCATCGGCTGATGTTTCACAATCATCAGCCTTTGCTCTTGTGGGACACTTTAAGCTGTCAGATGTCTGCTGGGAGCTCAATAGTGGAGACGAGGCAGTCTAGGAGAGTCCTGGAGCGTATAGAAGATAACTTCCTGTCACTGCTGGTGAGTGAGCCTACCAGGGGTGAGCCCCCACTAGACCCCTTGCTTACAAACAGAGAAATGCTGGTGGGAGATCTGGTGGTCAGAGGCTGCCTTGGACACAGTGACCACAAAATGAAAGTTTTTGATACTACATGAAGTAAGGAGGGTCATCAACAAAACTTCTGCCCACGATTTCTGGAGGATTGACTTTGGCCTGTTCAGGACACTTATTTGGAAAGTTTCCTGGGAAAAAGCCCTTAAAAACAAAGGAGCTGGACATTTTTTAGGAAAGAAATCTTGAAGGTGAAGGAGCAGGCCATCCCTATATAACAAAAGATGAGCAGGCAGGGAAGAATACCTAGCCTGACTGAGCAAGGGGCTTTGCAGAAACGAGGAAGGGGGGGGGCGGGTGGGGGGGGGGGGGAGAGGATGTCTGACCTTTGGATAAAGGGGAAGGCAACTCAGGAATTTTTTAAGGATTGTCATTGGGTTGTGCAGAAAGAAAATTAGAGATGCAAAAACTCAATTAGAACTTAATCTGAGCACTCTGTAAAGGATAATAAAAAGTGCTTTTATAAGCTCACTAATAGCAAACAAGAGGGGCTATGGAAACCTCCATTCTTTATTGGATGTGGGGGGAATATAGTCACCAAAGACAATGACTCCATGCAAGACTACATGCTGGGGGGAGAGTGGCTGGAAAGGGGCCCATCAGAAAAGAACCTCTGGTTGTTGATGGACAGTTGGCTGAATATGAGCCAGCAGTGTGCCCACAGCATTCTGGCCAGCAGGCCTAGGAAAGTGATTCTTCTCCTGTACTTAGCACTGGTGAGGCCACACCTTTAGCTCTGTGACAAGTTCTGGGCCCCTCAATTCAGGAAGGACATTGAGGTGCTGGAGCAGATCCAAAGAAGGGCAACAGAGCTGGTGAAGGATCTGGAGCACAAGTCCTGTGAGGAGCAGCTGAGGGAGCTAGGGTTGTTTAGTCTGGAGAAGAGGAGCTCAGGGGTGACCTTATGTTATAGTTTGGGCTGGCAAAATGCCAACTGCCTGGTACCCAGTCAAAAAGTCCACTCCCAGAGCAGGAGAGTGAGGGAAAACAGCAGAAACAAGGCTTTAAACACAGTGAGGTTTTTATATTTATACAGAGAAGAGGAGAGCTTAACACAGAATATGAAATAGCACATGGTGACAGGAAACAACAACAGGCTCACCGAGGTCGCCCCAGCTAACAGGTGAAACTCCAAACCAACCAAACCTCCTCCCCAAAGGAAACCTCCCAGCAAGAGGGAAAGAGGAATTAACAGGAATATGCTCACGTCCCCGGCTAAACAGACGTGCCGACCGGCAGGAGGGCCTGATATCAGCAGTCAGGGAGCGGGAACCGTCCTGGTCAGAAGCATGGACCAAAGAGAGCAGAGACTCCTCCCACCTTGCTTGTTATACTCCCCAACACTTTATAACTCTCTACCTGAAAGGAGGTTGTGGTCAGGTGGGTATCAGCCTCTTCTCCCAGGCAGCCAGTGGTAGGACAAGAGGACATAGTCTTAAACTGCATCAGGAGAGATTTTGCTGGACATTTAGGAAGAAATTCTTCACAGAAAGGATGATTAGATATTGGAATGAAGTGCACAAGAAGGTGGTGGAATCACTGTCCCTGGAGGTGTTTAAGGAAAAACTGGTCATTGGCACTCAGTTGCATGGTCCAGTTGACACAGTGGTGTTTTGGGTCATAGGTTGGACTTGATGATATCAGAGATCTTTTCCAGTCTAACTGGTTCTGTGATTATGTGATGTAGGCACATAAAAATAAAATGTCTACTAAGTTTAGTTTTTCTATATGTGGATATCCTTAATAATTCAAAAGAAATCTTTATCTAATAAAATTCAGTCTTCATAATGTTTGCTTGCACTCATAATGCTAGTACAAAAAGGAACAGGGAAAAAAAAAAACAAGGGGGAAGATATATAAAAAAAAGGATAATCTCAACAATCAAAGCACGAGAGAATTGCCTTTACTGCAACAACTAAAAAAGAAGTGGAGAAATTGAATCCAAAAGCACTGTATTGTAGCCAGAGGTGTCAGAAGTAATATCATTTGACTCAAGTTTGACAGTTTAGTGCAGTGGTAACTCTCTTCTAAACTTACTGCCTTTGTACATTTCTCAGTGCAATCCTATTCTTCTGTTCTATTATAGAAGCTGCATGTGCATCAGTATGTCTCTTTCTCTTTAGTTTCCTTTATGGGTATAACGAGTGTGTAATGTATTTTTCTCACTGTTCCCCCTGTAATGATCCCTGTCTACCACCAAGTCCAAAGTGTAAATGAGATATGACAATACTGTAGTGCAGCCATTTTTAAATTGAAATATCATAGGGAGGACAACACACCTCAGCCCTCTGCTTTACAGTACTGAAGAGTTATGCATGCAACAGTCATTTACTATTTTCATATGAAAACAATGAATAGTTGAATGGGGATGGTATTTAATAAAAGCCTTTACAGCTGATAAACAGGTGATGAATCATAGCCATGGTCTTTGAAAAATACTTCAAAATAAAGCTGAATTTGTCATAAAGTAGATAAGCAAGTTTCTGTCTTGTTTAATAGGAAAATATGGTATCTACAAGTCTTTTTCTCATTCTGCTTTAACTTTCACTAGATAGTTTCTGTGATTTTTTTTTAAATATTATAGGAAATAACAATAAAGCAGCTACAAGTTTGATCTTTCTTTATTTTCACAAAAAGGAGAGAAATGCTGGTTGCAATAGTATAAGAATCCTATCAGTTGGTTAGGAAAAATTTCATGTCAGAAGTACTCCACATTCCAGATTGGTACACATGGAGCACAGTGAGGCTAGAAAACCAATCATTAACATAGAATAAAAATATAGGATGCTGCAGCTGCAGTAGAGGCTGCCTCAAAATTGCTCTTCTAAGATGAAGAACAAGGCCAGAGGAATGTAAGTGAATAGCTGTCATGGCACACACTGACTACTTTTAAAGCAATTTCTGTCTGCTTCTACTGATTATGAACTGCCTGTATACTTCCTTGTTCCCATACATGGGGTAGGTATGGTTCTGTCCTTACATAAGTTAGTTAGGGCAGAGAAAGAAAAAACTTTTTCTTTCCCTCTCTTCAACAGGGAACAAGTACTATTAGTGCTCTACATAACTCTCTCAAAAAACCCCAAATCAAAAACAAATCAAAAAATCCACCCACACAACCATTTAATAGATAAATATACTCAAATGAAAATTAATATTCTGGAGAGCTGAGATAGAGGGCAACATGTGGTCTACTGTGGCCATATAATACTTTCCCATGATTTTTCTACCTCACTACTCTACGTACAGTGCTGCTGCTCTTCTTTATAACCCTTGGAACCTCACCACCCTCAACTTCCCCTGCTCACACAAAAAAAAAAAAAAAAAAAAAAAAAAAAAAGAAAGGATGCTCTAGACTGCAGCTAAAACTAGTAGACATCAGAATTAGCACAGTCCTTCAGATATTAAGATAACGTGCCAAAATCTTTTCTTTTTCAATTGAAGTTGAAAAATAATGTTGAGGTAACTTGGAGACAATGCCTTGTATAAACTTTTATAGTCCTTTGCTTCCTTCCCACCAGATATCTCTGCCTTTTTCTACAGAAACTATTACAAAGTTAATTCTAAAATTGATTAATATTTTTTGTCACATTAAATTTCAGAGTTCCTAGTCCACATGAAAAAGAAACATTATCATATAGTTTCAGGATAAAACAAATATTAAATGAATACTCAAGTCATAGTAAATAATGAAAACAATAATAAGAAACGTTTCAGATACTATAAATAGTTTTAATCAGAGCTGGAGAGTAGAAATACCTGTGTTTTCATTACATTAACCTAAAAATTTGGACTCCTCTTAGCAAAATAGGCTGGAAAGAATTTGTGGAACCATGTAATACAGTTTCATGGGCAGATCCTGAAATAATAGTAGGTAATTCTTTTCCAACAAGTGTTATCTAATCTGTTCTTTAGCAGGTCCAGAGGTGGACCTTCTGCAGACTCCCCAAGCACTCTATTCCAATATTTGCCTCTCACTCCATTCTTGTGTTTCCCACCAAATCTCCAACTTTATTTCTCTTATTGCAGTTTAATAATTTATTTCTCCTATGCTCAATGAGCATTAAAAATAATTTCTTTCTTTCTACTTTAAAGTTAAGAAGTTATGTTATATTATTTTAGTGTAACTGAAGATATTCCAATAAACTATCATGGTTTCTCAGCCTGAAGAATAACAGTTCCTCCTGTCATCTCTGTATCTTTTTTGATATAGCAGCATCTTTTTAATTCTTCCTGAGTAACTCATATCTCTCTTGGAGCAATGCATAGGTCAGTTGCACAAAAGCTGTTAAACTATGCATAGCTGCAGAGTAACACATATATAAAACTTTAACCTCCTTCTAATTTTCATTTCTGAAAAATTAGAGTGCAACTTCAATACACAGTTATACTCCTCCCTCAAGCATCAGAGTTTGAGCATTGTATCAGTACCTCAGTCATTTGACATGCTTCAGAAATCAGACAGACACCGAGTTTGGTCTCTGCTGATTGGTGTCATTCTAGGTTTTGGGTTAGTAATGAAGTTATGAGGAAGCAGACCTTTGGCACTGATCTTCAGAGGGGTTTGAGTATTAAAATAAATGCATAAGAATAATCTGGTGAAATTATATAATTCTGTACAGGGTGTGGGTGACACCAGTCCTGACATTGGGTGAGATGAGAAAAACACGGTCCTCTTAAGTATAGAACAGTAATATCTACTAGCAACAAGCTAGGTCATTACCTATTTGGTGTTTGGTATGAGGTTGTGTACTCTTCCTTCAACTTGAATTTCCGATATACATCTTTGTATTCTTTTTCTCATTTTCCTTTTATATATATTTAATTTTTTTACATAATCAAGTGTTATTTATATGCCTGTTTGGTTTTAAGTTGCTATTGTTTTTTTGTATCAATTATCTGTACCTCCATGAAAGATCACACAAACATCATCAGAAATATATGTCCAAGGTAAAAATTTGGGAATTATCTTGTGCAGACTCCCTTGGGAATTAACACAACTTTGAAAAAAAAAACAAACTTTGAGCAGGTCTTTTTGCCTTTCATTCCTTAAAGTTTCATGAAGAAGGAATTAAAGTTTTCTGTATCATACTAACAATGACTTCACTCATGATGTGTGGATGTTCTTTTTAATAACAGTCTGCATCTGCACAGATAAGCTAAGTCTTACTCTCTTTATGCTCTGAAGTACTTGCTAGATCCTGCTACATTTTCCTTCAACATTAGTTCTTATACAGACTGCCTGTACTTTGTGGATTTCCTGTTGATGGTCTTATGTGATAGATGAGGAAAAAGAACATGTGAGAGAAAGAATGAGTTTTCCTTATAAACTTCATTAATTTTTCTTGCATTTCTGTAATATTTTTTATATCTTAACTGTAAAACAGTTCTGATTTCTTGAAATCTTCCATGATCATCAGTAGATACTCCTAATTACCACTTCAGTTAAGAGTGCTCTTTCTTTTTTAAGGTAATATTTTATCTACAGGCTTTATTTCTTCAGGCAAAATACTGAACAGATGGACTCAATGGTCTTAAAGATCCTTTCCAACCTAAACAATTTTACGATACAGAGTTTTTTAGTCATTTTATAAACGAATATATACATATATTTTTACACACTGACTTATTCAGGTCTTTCAAGATAAATTATTTTCTACTTAAAAAACAAGACCATTTTCAGTAGAAATCAAGTATAATTGCATTTTCCATACTCTCCCAAAGAAAAGCTCTCACACTCATACCCTCACTATCAGTTCTGCTCTTTCAAGTTACCATAAGAGACTAACAAGACAAGAAAAACAGCTCTCAAAGACCTGAAGAACTCATCTTTCAGAGGCAAGAAATCTATTCCCCAACTTCATCCAGGTAGACAAAGCACCTGCATGCCATATTTGATTATTCATCCTGAATTTTCAAGCTGACTGAGAAGAGCAAAGAGCACATCTGCAGATTCAGTCTGTTCTTGACTATTATACACCAGCTAATAACAAAGGTCGTGGAACTTTTGAAACAGGTACTGATCTCTTGTGCACTAGACTAAAAGTGCCTTTGTCATATGATAATCATAATGACTAAACTTTTTATTAGGACAAGAAATTTACTTGTAGTTGCTTTTGTTTGGAAGGCAGAACTATAACATAAATTCATAATACTATATTCTGATAGCAAATAAGGGCAACTGAGACTATGGAATGATAAGTTAAACAATTCCCAGTGTCAACATTTATTATAAACATTGATAAAAAATGTTATGGTATTATCATATGCTCATTGACCTCTCTCTATTCAAGCTGCTGTTGAAAACTTATCTGATATAAAAGAGAACAATGAGGAAGTGTTTTAGTAAAATGAAGCTTGATCATCCAACTACTTGGCCTGAGCAAGGTACACTTCTGAGAAGATATAAGTGGTATTGAACTACCAATTCCAACTCCAATACCCACATAAAGATACATGTAAGAAGAGCCTAAATCCTTCCCTGATTTGACAGAGGTCTGTGAGACTTTGCCCAAACAGGAGAGATCTGCCTAAGCAGAAGGTCATACTGGATCCCAGCTTAAATTTTAAGTAGCAACTGTACAGTCCAGCTCTACCTTATCAGCTATTTCCAAAATTATTGCAATGACAAATGTGCACGTTCAAGGAATGTCACCTATTGCTGTCTTAGAAGACTGCAGTTGAAAGAGAGAGTCTGGTAAAACAAGCCCTTATGTATGTGCTTTCATGGTAATCCCACTGACCCTGAGGGGTCTTGGAGTACAAAAAGCCTCTATATGAATAAACTTTCTGCATTTTTGCTTGGGTTTCTAACATAATATCACATATACTGTTACATAAGCACATTTTATAAGTGTATTTTTCTATTTCTCCTTGGCAGTGTTATTGGTCTTTATAGAACCATCCGAAAAAGTACATTTAACAGCATATAGGAATATCTGTGATATTAGAGATATACAGATCATGTTTTTTCATTCTCCTATAACCTACAATATGCAAATAGGCAATTGTTTGATTGTCCAATGAGAAATGAAATTCGATTTTTATAATCAGTAACATGAATGTTATTTCATGAGGTCATGGATTTAATATTGTGATTACATCCTCTTTAGGATTCCTAACGGAATATGTATAGAAAAGTGATTTCTAGAATTTTTGGATCAACATGCGAAATTTTTTTTTCAGAATGTTACTATGATTCTTTTCCCCCTAAAATATAACTATGTAGAAATCTGAGGCCAAACAATGAAATAGCAGTCTAAAAGGTTAAGGACCCTTTGATCAGGGTATTAAAGACTCGTTCACAGATGAAATGTTGTGCTTCCAAAGTTTTATGTTAAAAGTTAATAAACTTAAGATAATCAATCTCAGCTGCACTAGACCTTCAGTAATTTTGTTTCTATCATCAAACAAGCCTTATGGGGTTGATATAGTGGTAGTTCATAATGAAGCACTCTGTGTAGAAGCAGCTGTCTCCTCACCTGTTTCTGAGACCATATAAAGGCCTGGAGAAATTCTTCAATTTAGCAAGCAAACTTAAGTCATTATTAGAAATGACAGGGAAACCTGATGAAATTGTACTTTCAATTGGAAAACAAAATTGCAATCAGACCAACATGATTTCCTCATGGTCTGACCATGCTAATGCCAAGTCGAGACATGGGCAAATGTATTTAAAAGTCATAATGGAGTATTACCATGCAATCTCTTTTTACTGGCCCTTATTAATATAAAACTTCAATTTGCATGTAAATGCGGTCAACTTTCATATCATCAAAATACATGAGGCCTGGGAAAGTAATGAATTGAAGTTTGATGCGGCAATTACTGACGTTTATAAAGAATTTTAAAGAGGTCATTCTAGCCTTGGCTGAGAAAATGAGGAAATCAACAGGGAATATTGTCAATATAGCAACAGAGGGAGTTGGAGTCAGTCCCAGGTGTTAGAAGGCCAGATGATGATTAATAGAGAGGGAGTATGAAGCCTTTCACCCAGAAGGACTGGGCTGGACCTGAGGCTCAATAACAGAGATCTCATGAAAAGGTTCTTGCTGGTTCCCACTTTAGCTGCCTCGAAATATGTTCCAGAGGGAATAAAGTAGCAAGTGTTTATGAGCAAGAGCAATGCTGAAGGTTTAATTGGTCTCTATATCCTTTCAGCTCCCTTCAGTAGTTGATATGCAGTTTAACCTTTTTTTCCCCACCTCAGATACTCCAGTGCCACTGGGATTTTAATAAGGCGCTAACTTGATAGCTTGGAAAAACACTGACTTCATTGCTAAATTGAGTTAAACTGCCTTATTGGATCCCAATGACAATTTTTAAATCTTTTGATTTAGAAACAAAGCAAACAAAACCCTAGAAAATATTTTCATCTTATTTGAACAATTTTTTAAATCTAAAAAATGGTATGTGAAGGGTTCCTTCCCTTCTCTGTTCATTGAAAAATTTCAGATGGAAAAGAAATTTAAAAGAGTGAAAAACATCAATGCAGAAATGAAAACAAAGCTAAAGAGGTGTACTTCTTTAAAAGCATTTCCCACTTTTATAACGCAGAAGCTGAGTGAACTCAGCCCTGTGGTATCTCATGAGAGGGGGTCAAAACAGGGAGGAACTGATGTTTGGATGATAATGAGTTAGTGATTGCAATCTTGTCACCACATAACGTTGTGTATTTTGATGTAATTGCTTATACCAGTCTGAAATGAATATAACCTGTTCAAGGGGCTGACTTCCTAAACCAGCAGTTCCTCATGCACACCCAGCAAAGGTGGGTTACCAGTTACATACAGAACCCAAAATAGTGAAGGATCAGGCCCCAGGATCAGGCTTGCTTTCTCAAGCTAACATGTTTTGTAGGGGGCTAGCCAACTGACTTCAACATCCTGTGGCTTAGTTTTCCCATCTATAAATAGAAATCTATAATGTGCTTACCTTCGCAGAATTGGGAATGAAGTTTAATTAATATGTTTATTAAGTGCTTTGGGATCTTACAGTGGAAAGTGATAAATGTATTTCTAATTTCTTTGTGGATATTTAGTTTTTACTATTGTCATTAAAAACAAGTGATATAGCTGGTAGAATGTCTCTTCTACACAAATAAAATCAAGCTCGCTGGCAAGGACCATAGAAAAGTAAATAAGGGAATAAAAATCAATTCACCTGCAGAAGAAGATTAATTTGAGTTTTCTTAATTTCTTCTACTCCTGTTTTCTCCATTTGTTCTCCAAATTTAATTTTCAGTTACACTATTTCAAATAAATCTACAGATTAGTTAAAAATTTTAGGGTACTTTATTAAAGGTAAGAAATTACATTCAAAGTGGCTCAGATGCTACAAAACATTATATTTAAAGAGAGAGAATAAACTTCAATGAAGTTTAAGAAGTAAGCATAATCTGACCAGCATTTTGAAATGTTATTATAATAAGTAATTTTTATTGTCACTTCCAATTTTCATAGGAATATATTTTTGGCCTTGTAGGTCTAGTAAACATTTGAAAATGTTCACTGAAATTCTCAGAGTAGAGTATCTCTTTCCCTAATACTTTACCAGGCTTATAGACAGACTATTCTCCCAAGGGATGGCATGGTAAATCAATTTTTATATTTCTATAACCCTTGAGACTTCCTGGCCTAAACATTTGTAACTCTCAGTAATATGGAGAATGAGTGATAAAGGGACTGCTGTTTGTTATTAGACAAGGAAGACAGGAAATATTAGAGAAGCAACATTTATGTTCTTCTACAGAAGTCTCTTTTCCTAAGCATTCCTGTTAAATTTACAGGATCTGATATGTAAGTGGGGGAAGTTATGGTTTTTCAGTAGGCCTGAGAACAAGAGCGAATAATGAAAAAAAGAAAATATCAAGAATGTAGGGAAGGTATTAGACCTATTCTAAGCTTTGCATAAACTTTAGGAATAAGGATTTCTTTTATTGTCCTATGAATGAAGGATACCTTTACACATGTAAAAGAATTATCAATAATTACTAATGTAGTTTTATCTGCCTTATCTGGTCTTTTCTTCAATGTTAGACACTATAAACAGTTTAGAACATTTAATTTTCATGAATAAAGTAAGATAATTCTTTTCATAAGGACAACAGGTTTAGAATCCCACATTGCAGAGTAAGTTAAAAAAAACCCTGAAAGTCTGAATCGTCCACTCATATTAGATGATTGAAAAATTGGACTTGAGGACAAAACAAGTTCAGAAAATCCTGGAAAACTTTCTTTTTATTTAGCCAGCAAAATACTTCAGGTATATCATAGAATTAATGGAAAAACATAAACCCTATTATACATATAAAAATATTTGGAAAATTAAATCATAGTATAGGGGGAAATTACCAGATAGCAATATACTACAATTGGGGCACATTTCATTCAAAAGGACTCATTGGCAGACCACAGATTTTTGCAGATAAAAAGAGTCCAAACTTTGTATCTATCAAATTTAGGAAATATCACATACAGACTTGAATAAAGCACTGAGGAAAAGACTCAAGAGAGCACTGATGAAGCAGTGATGTTTTGACATAACTACGGATTCCACTTCAGAAGTAAAATGACATTAAGTCTACGAACTAGGCTAACATGGAACGCTCAGCACCATTTCACCTTACAAACCCACTCTTAATGAGCTTCTCTAAATGCTAAGCCATGCACCATCAGAGAGATGTGCATTGTTATGTCCTCAGCATAAAAATGCTCTGTGTCACAGATCATATTTGCCAACATGACCCCATGACTGGTGAGCTCTGCCACCAGTTCTGGGAGAGCATATCCCTATTTTCAGTTGTGAGTGGGGTACTGAGCACCAGAAACACAAGAGCCTTGGAGCCATAAAGAGCAAAAATGAAACACATTGGGAAGAAACTCTAGTGGAAAGGATCAGACAGAGTTCTCATCATTATTGATCAGATTATTTATTCATTAGTAAATTATAGAGTAAATAGGCACAGAGCTAAAACTGATTAACAGGGACCAGAAACTTATGAGTTTACTCAGTACTCTGACCCTTATAAATTATCTCAAAATAATCTGCCTGACTAGAGCACAATTTGTTATGACTAACCTTCCTGGCTTATTGGGGTTCTTAGGAAGAGTTGAAGTCTTCCCATTCCCTCCCCATCTTCAAATCACAAAAGACTTAAGATGCCTGAACTTCTAACTATTCAAATTGCAGTGCACCTACATACACAAAGAAAATGCCTCTAGAACATAAAAAGAACATCAAAGAAAATATAGCTCTGTTGCAGAAGAATCTTGGGATTTATTTTGACTTAAGTGTCTTTGGGAGTTATTCAATACTTGAATCCTTCCCTGAGATTCAGATAGCTGTGATTTAGAAAAAAGAGACTGAAAACATTAGAAAAGCAATAAAATTAATCTATAGCAGAGAATTGCCTGCTTATTTCAAATGCTAACACTTGTACTACAAGTAGGTGGTCTCCTGTAGTCCAGCAGCATAAAAGCTCATTCAGGGCTCAGATGTGTGGGGGTCATGTATATAATCATATCTCCAAAGTCCTGGATGTGCACACTAGAATGATCACAAGATGAAAAAGGAAAGCACAAACAAGTACTTTTCAGGTACACCACTAGGTGATACGAATGTCTTGGATCATATGCAGCTTTTCTTAATCAGTGATCCTGAGTGCAATCAGTTTAAGAGATGTTATATGTTGATGTAACGGAAATAGAAACAGCAAGGACATGGACTATGGGTAAGCTGAATATACATATAAATATATATATATATATATATATATATATACACACACACTTAAACTGGACACATATTTTAACAAAATACATAGCATACCCAAACTATATGCATAGTCTAACAAAAGAATGGTTTGCATCCTGAAGACCTTACAATGAGAACTACAGTATTAAAATAAATTGAACATGAAGTAGCACTAGCTATAACAGCATGAAAAGCAGTAATGACACCACCTCAGTTTTCTCAGCACTGAAGTATACACATACATAGGTAGCACAAGTGAGGAGAGATATGAAGAAGGATAATGATCTCTTTCCTTTCTTTTTTCTCTAAAACTAAATTAGTGTATCAGTCCAAAGAAAAAATAAATATCCATTTTTTTGAAAGTGTTGTTACTCCCCTGTGAGACACTGGATTCAAATGTTACTGAATTCACATGGGTCAGAGCCAACTCACTGTGAGTGTACTTGGGGGAAGGTCACATTCTCTCTTTTTTAGTCTCAGATACTAACTCTGTCTTTCTATAAGAAGAATATAGATTTGCTTATAACTGTAATGATGATCTCATTCCCATTACTATGTCATAATTTATCAAGCTGTTAATTTGAGAACCACTGATTGTGATCACATACATTTTGAACTACTATAGAAATTTGCATCTTTGCATTTCCTTTTGCCTTGGAGCTGGCCATAAACAGTTTAGTCTCCATCTTTGATGCCTCCGAATGAGCAAGGTTATGCCAATTGTGTGTTTTTTGCTGATTTCAGAAGAAAGAATGAAACATGATCATCATCTGTGACAGTTTGATTTCAACACTAATGGTATTTAGATTAATGTCCCATGGTTAATGTGGGCAAGAAGCTAACCACAGAATGCTTGCATTCTTTAACATATTTGTTACTTATTTTGCGTGACATAACTCTTTACAGGACACTCTCCCTTTCCTCCATTCACAAAACTCAGATTCTCAATCCATCCTAATGAGATCCATGGGAATTCTTTAATAAAGTTTCCTTCCTTCTAAAGAGGAAAAATCTCTGGATGAAAGGGAAATTATACTTACCTTGAAAGGGACTGCCAGTTAATGTTACAGTGAGTTTCAGAACAGCCTTTCAAATTTTTGATAGTCCTATTGTGATCTTGTTGTGATTGGCTAGAGAATAACAAGGAAAGCTCTTATCCCTCATTCCAGTGCAAGATACTATACTAGACAGCAACTACTATTTATAAATACAGGAAAAGTAAGGATAATGGAAGGACGTGTATTATAGTAATGCAGTTAACAGGTTGATGATGAAAATAATTGTGTAGTTGTTTTTCCAGTTGCTATTGTTCTTATGCCATGCTGAGGTAAAACAAACAAAGAAACAAAACAGATGAACACACCCATAAACACATGAAAGGAAGAAGGAAGGAGAAAGGAGAAACACACACACACAAAAAAAAACCAAAAACCAAAAAAACCCAAAACCCAACAAATAAACCTCCAAACTCTTAACTGAAACAAATCCTTTCATCTGGGCCTCTCACTTCAAGAAAGACACTGAAATGCTGGAGGATGTCCAGAGAAAGGCAGTGGAACTGGTGAAGAGTCTAGAGAGTAATTCATATGAGGATCAGGATCAGCTCAGGAAGCTGGGATTGTTTCACCAAGGGAAAAGCAGCCTGAGAGAAGACTTTATTGCTCTCTACAGCTACCTGAAAGGCAGTTGTAGCCTAATGGAGGGTGGTCTCTTCTTCCAGGCAATGAGCAACAGAACAAGAGGAAATGACCTCAAACTGCACCAGAGAAGGTTCAGGTTGGACATTAGGAAGAATTTCATCATGGAAAGAGTTGTTAAGTACCGTATGTGACTGCCAAGGGAAGTGATGGAGTGTTCACTTCTCCTGCAGATATTCAAGAAACAATTGGATGTAGTGCTATGGTTTAGCTGATATGGTGGTGTTTGGTCAAAGATTGGACTTGATGAACTTGGATGTCTTTTTCAGCATAAATGATTCTGTGATCTCTTAAGGATGATGGGAACTTATCAGACTTTTCCAGTGATACCATGAGGTACTGTGGAATCAGAGAGACGCTAGGAATCAAGCAACAGCTGCTAGACTGGAAATAAGAAAGAAGCACAGGAGTGAACATTTTAGATGAGGGGATATTTGCTTTCAATCATTTTATTTACTTCCTTACCACAAGATGATAAAATTACAATTCCTCATTCAGATCAATATGAAACTAGCAGCAGTAACTACCCTATTATATACTACTGTTTCCAGGAAGACTCTAAAGATGACTGTTATAGGTTTAGCCAGGTGGGCCTAAACTTAGGTTTTAAAGTTCAGCTAGGTCTAGGATTGTCAGCTGATTTAAGCTGGGCTGAGCTAACTAGCAGCTGACTTCTTTCAGCCAATAATATTGTATTCCATACCATACTACATCATCTCAAAGGGTGTAAAATCCAGTGTGTGGGAGTGGCTTAGTTAGTTCTGCCATGGCCAAGATACAAGCCGGACGTGATCCAGCTTTTGTCTTGAAGCAGGCCTTGGTCCTGCCCCTGCTGCCTCTGCTTGCATTTTGTTCGTATTCAGGGAAGTAGAAACATTTTTGTTGTTACTCTTTCTGTTTCTTGCTATGTGTCTCTTAGAGTACTTACAGATCTAGTGTAAGAGACTTTGCTTTGTATTAATTGGGGAGTGGGAAGTTATTCCTTCTTGTTATACATAACTTGTGTAAGTGTGTGCTATATTGTGGTTTTCTCTTATTTTTCTTATTTCTGTATAAATACATGTAGTTAGTTTCAGCATAAACCTGCTTTGAGGGTTTTTTTCCTCTCCCTCTTCTTTTTCCCTTAGCTGGTTGGGGGGAGGAGGAACCCTTTTCACCCTGTCCTGGACAGTTGGTGTTTTGCCAGCTCAACCCAGGACAATGACAAGCGTGGACCAAGTATGTAGTAATTCAGTACAATTTTCCTGATTTCTTGTGCAGTACTTCTGGTTTTGATGGTATGATTCATAGTCATACAGTGTCACTAGAACATTCTGCAACACAACAAAAAATGAAAGCTTGTTAATGCTAATAAGTGTGATACCTAAGGATTTTAATATATTTTGTAATTTTTTTATTATATAGGTTGCATGAATTTTCCTGGGTTGCTTACATATTAGGTGGTATTAGAAGTTACTAAAATGTTTTCTCATACATTCTTTATCTCTCTCAAGGACACGCTGTTTTGAAGAAGCCACCTGCAAGATAGCTTGGAGAAAAAACACAAGAAAGGCCAGAGGTGCTGAGCTTCTCCAAGGAGTAGTTCTGAAGACCGCCATGGATGGGGCACAGAGGGAAATGAGAACCATGGTTGGTCATAAATATCTCATATGTTAACTGCTGGAGAGCTTATAAAAGCCATGACATCCCTGGTCACGTGTGTGCATGTGTGGGCCTGTGCATGTGTGTGTGTGCAGACCCTGAGTGTGCACCTTGAAAGCTTTCAATAAAGGTATAACATCTTTCTCCACTAATATGTTTCTGAGTGTCTATTTGAACAGGAACTTAGTCAACAGGCAACAAGTGAAACATTTATTACTTGTGATTTGTATTGAACGCCATATAAAAATAAATAAGACAAGGAATCCTATACTGATTGCATTCTTCCTTTTCGTATTTACTTCAACAAACCCCCTCTGTTTTAGAATCCACTTCTTACAGATATGTCAATGTCTTCAGAATTCAGAACTACTTTGTAACATAAACCAGAGGGTTGCTATAGAATTGAAGTAGTGTGCTGCCAAGTAGCAATGCCTTTGTGGATAAAATAGTTTTCTTTTATTCTATTGTGCCAACAAAAAAGACATCAAAATTATAAAAGTAACTTTACTATAATATTAATGAATTCTATTGAATTCTACATTTTCATTACAATTTTTCTGAGAATAAAATCTGCTTTTTAGTTCTGCAAATATTTTTCATGTTTGGTATGTTTCATGTATGGCTGTTTGTCACAGTCATATCATCTCCAAGGCTGGAATAAGAGCTTGCATTTTATAGCATAAGATTTTACTTTTCATTTCTCTGTCAATATCAGTGTCATCCATTTCCTACTTTTTTCTCTCTCTTGACTTACTGAATCCTAGTTTCATTGTATTATTTTCTTTTACTGTCTCTTATTTATTTTTTCTACAATTCTTTTTTAATCTTTCCCTCCTTTTTTAAACTAATTCCTGTATTTCTTAATCTTGTCCCACTTTCTCACCCTTTTGAATCAGGGAAAGCAGTTTGTTAGCCAGAGCAATTCTCTATGGAAACAAGAGATAAGAGAAAGAACAAAAGGTATCTATGCAAAGGGCTTTTCTTTTGCATGATGTTTAACCCTACAAAGATCAGTAGGGCTGATGTCCATGCTGTTAAAAAGAAAAAACTTTGATAGTCCCAAAACTTGGCAAGCTGCTGGAATGCAGCTTCAAACCTTGTTTCAAAGGAAGATATGGAAAAGAATCCAGGATAACTGACAAGAGTAACTGTAAATATTTTTTAAAATATTTTTACACGGAGATCCTGACACTGAATAAAATATTTTTACATTGAGAAACATGGTCTTTACACTTGTTCATACTGACACTGCATATTTAGGTTGGGACTATTTTCTGTTGTGTAAAGAAAATAGGCTTATAGACACCAGTTAAGTATCATTGATATAGATGATAAAGAAAGAAGTTGCCATCTAAACTCTCTGTGAGTTAACTAGACTAGGTATTGCTAAAGTTTAGCTACTATTGTTACATATAAAACTGTCATTTTAACTGATATTACATGTAATTCTTTGCAATGTCATTGTGCCTAGAGACAAATATAAATGAGTTTATAAACAGGTAATTCTGTTTTGTTATGATTTAGTTTTTGTTTGTAAGAAACTCACCTTCTTGCAACACTGATGACATCAAGAGGAATTACTGTAGAATTCAAAGGCACTGCATCTGTGTGTTGACAGTTTCAGCAGTGAATACTGTTTAATTTTTAACCTGATGAGCTATATGTGTGTCTAATGTAGTTTGCATTTAAAGTCCTTGGCACTCATTTATCATATTGAAAATTTGAAATAAACCCTAGGTTTCAAAACGAAAAATTAACACAAGCTTGAAATACTAACTAGAGAATTTATAGTTAATCTAATCCAAATTGGAAATACTATAGAATAGTTGCAGTTATTTTTGAATATTCTATTGTAATAAATGGGATTGATTGACACAAAACCAACCAGCAATCAGAATGATTCTCAATTTTAATGATGGAATCTAAATTATAATGATATTAATTTTACATGGGTATAAAAATGTATTTGTATTTTGAGTATAGAGAAATATAAATTTTATTACTGATTTTCAAATTTTGATATGAACTCAAACTTCAAATGTTCAAAAATATTTCTTTCTTATTTTTTAATTTTTACATTACTGGTGGTAAAGAAGGTCAATCCATCTGGTTAAATGTAAAGACTTAATGTTTAGTCTCAAGTCTATGACTGGTCATGTGAAAAATACAGTAAGATTTGTTTAAAAACTGAAAGGATGATAGTCCTTAATCAAAGTAAGTGTAAAACAAGAGGAGTGCTCTTCTGTTGCTGAGATTCAAGCTTTCTTAGAAGCAACAATAAACGTGATAAGCATGGCCATTCTTCCCTTTACTTGTGTTCTAGACATTCAATGTCGCTAAAAATCTCAAGTAGGTTGTGCACAGCATTACACAAAAGGTAACTGCTCCAAAAAGTCTTGTAAAACTGGAGTGCATTACTTTTTCACAGCAACAATCTTTATGATTTCCTGATGAAACAGCTAAGCCTAATACTATTCTTTGTTAGGCCTGGAAAGCCGTTGCTGTCAGTATTTTGAGGCAAGTAGACAAAAAATATCTTTTGAAGTACACAAACAGCTTAAGCTTTTTGACAATAACATGCTCTTATAAAGTGATAGTTTTTACTTTGCAGGGACTAGAGAAAGTATTGTTGAAAAAATTTACTGGATCTCAAACCAGTAATTAGGTGTTGAGAAGTGACAGTTATATTATTATTAGGGAATACATACTTGCAATTTCTTGGTTTAGTTTTCTCCTCATGCTACTCTTAAGTTTGAGCTAAGAGAGTTCTGTATTAAGAAGCACTTATGCATTTGTGGTAGCCACTCTTTCTTATTTGCTAGTCACAAAGTAAAGGGTCTGAATCAGATCTGTGGCATAAAATGTATAATTCATCCAACTAACCACAGACACATCTAAGCAACCCAACCTGTTTGTACTTTCAGTATAAGTGGGTTTTATGATTTTTGGAGTCCAATTTAATTGACAGAGTCAGAAAGCAGAGAGCTGATTGGAAACACAATTCTTATTTGAAGTAATATCTTGAAATAAACCTTCCTGAAACTTATAGCTAAGAAGATAAGCACAGTATTCATTCAGAAGTAAGATGTCCAATGGGAACTACTGATAACTGAGATATAAACAGCAAATGCATGCCATAAGAATGAGTTTGTATCAGAGGTCAGTTCATCTGAACTTTATTTCAAAATCTCGCTTTAGAATTACTTATTTCTCTATGCTGCCTATCAAAAGCTGCTTGAGTGACTAATTCAGATGCAAGCAACTAATTTTTAGTTACAGGATTCAGAACTTTGAAATAATGTAAAAATGCACATTGATATTGCTGGCATCCAATGGTAGACACAGCAGTGAGTGTCTGCACGTCTCTACAGAATGACTTTGCTGACTTTTTTATTTATTTTAAGTTGTATTCTGCACTATGATACATTTGATTCTACAAATAAAACTAAAACTTATTGAGATTTGGCTTGTTTAAGAGTTAGGGGGATTGGAGGAGCATTCTGTGTGACTTAAAATAGCATTTGAGTTTCATATTTGAAAAATAAATATTGATGTTTTCTCTAATGGTGTGGAGAGTCTAATGTTGCGGAGGCAAAAACCAATGAAAATACATAGTGTCATCAACATTATATAAATTTATCATTTCAATATAAATAGCAGAGAAAAACAAAACATTGAAGAAAAATATCAGGTCATCAGTGTAACAGTTCTGCTCAGTCTTTGCAAATTAGGGAAATAGTCAAGAAAACTTACTTATTTTTATCTACCTACTGACATTCAAACCCAGGGAGTTGAAAATGCATAAGAGAAAAGAAAACGTACAATTTAGCTAAAGCACAAAAATTATGAATCTGATTTCATCCATTGTGAATGGAAATATACAAGTATATTTCTTTATATACAAATATATAAAGAATGAGAGCAGCCCTGCCAAGAAGGACTGGGATGCTGGTGGATGAGAGGCTGAACATGAGCTGGCAACATACGCTCAGCCCAGAAAGCCAGCTGCATCCTGTGCTACATCAAAAGCAGCATGGTCACCAGGTCAAGGATGAGGATGTTCCCCCTTTACACCATTCTGGTGAGATCCCACCTCCAGTACCGCATCCATCTCTGGAATCTCAACATGAAAAGGACATGGACCTGTTGAAGAAGGGCCCAGAGGAGGGCCATGAAGGTTATCAGAGGTCTGAAACACCTGCCCTATGAAGACAGGCTGAGAGTTGGGTTTGTTCAGCTTAGAGAAGAGAAGGCTCTGTGAGAATTAATTGTGGCCTATGAGTACTTAGAAATGGTTTATAGGAAAGATGGTGACAAACTTTTTAGCAGGGCCTGTTGCCATAGTATAAGGAATGATTTTAAAATAAAAGAGGATATAATTAGACTAGATTAAAAGAACAAATTTTTTAAGATCAAAGTAGTGAAACACTGGAACAGGTTGCCCATATAGATGGTAGATACCCTATCTCTGGAAATATTCAAGATCAGGCTGGACAGGGGTCTAAGCAAGCTGATCTCACGGAAGGTGTCCCAGCTCACTGCAAGGGTGTTGCACTAGACAACCTTTAGAGCTCACTTGCAACCTAAACCATTCTATCATTCTATGATTCTATGATAGTGCTGGATCATTAGGATTTACTAGTATAAGATACTGTATCTGAGAAAGATGAATCTAATTTAAAGTATTTTTTGTCTGTCTCATAGGATTCATGCCTTGGTAGTTAAGTCTGCAACTAAAGGTGGAAAATATATCATGTCTTTTTCTTGGAAAATTACAGTCCCTCAAATAGAAAACAAATTTTACCCTCCACAATACTGTGTCTTTTTATTGTTTAGTCAATTAAATAAAATAATGTTTTAATATAACTCCTATGAATTTTCAAATTTCAGCAGTGACATGTCTGTTATCCCATGAGGCCTGAAAGGTAACCAGAGGAAAATTATTTTTAATTTGAGAACAGAAAAAAATATGTTCTTCAATTATGTTTTCAAACTTCATATTTTATTCATATTTACTTCATACCTGCAAATAATTTTGATTTAGAATGAATTGAAATACTTCATGAATTCATTCCCTGGTTTTAGATACATTTCATGATGGATAATCTCATTTTTACACTGAATTCTTAGAATTGTAAATCATCAAAGCCAATACACAATGCAGTATAGTTAACAACAGCAATCAAAGCAAAATAGAAAAAAACATACTGCATTCTGTGATTGATACTGTAATTTTTTCAACAGAGGCCTGAGGCACTTTCAATTATACCCCACTCCCCTAGCTTTTCAGTTCCCATATGTCAAGAATACAGACAGGTGAGAGCCAAAATTCTCCTACCTCAGGTAGGAGAGCTAAGTGAAGTATTTCTTATATTCTGTATTCCCAGGAAAATCTTTGAACTATTGGCAAAGTTCCACAGTCAGAAAGAGGTAGCACTATATCCTCAAACTCAGATGTGAAGGACAAGAGGAACAGAAGACAGTGAAATTGAGCTCACAGCTCTGTCCTGCATTTTAACCTCTACATGGGTAATGCCCTTTCCCCTACAACACCTATTTCCATCTACTTGTGTCAAAAATGTTATGGTTTGCCTAAAGAAAGGAAGTTGTTTACTGTTTCCCAATACCTGCAAGAGCCAGTCCTTCCATGGACAGACTATGCTGTGTAAAGGAGTGGAGAAACACCTGCTGATGTCCACAGGAGAAGCCACCTCACACCCAGAGAATTACATGAGCAATATTCTGGATCATATAGACCTGTTAGAGCCCACTGAAGATGTCTTACACCAAATTTAATACCCATCAAGAAGGGGAGAGGACTCAGGAAAAAAACAGATCATGCCCGAAGTCTTGGTGGCGTGGTCTCTCATGTCAAATGCAATTAGCCTTCTTTACTATTAGTCCTTGACCATTAGAATTAAATGTTCTATTAAATTAAAAAATGAATGTGCAAACAAAATAAAACAAATCAATTTATTCCCTATGATACTACTGAAATTTTGTAAACTCCGGATAAAACTACCTTTTAAGTTCCAACAGCACTCTCATATTTCAAGTGCTGAAGCTGTCATGTCAGCAGCAGTTAAATTCTCGTTATTAACATCCATTAACAGACCGGAAAACAAAACCCAAATCCTTACGTTTGTGGAAGTCAAAGATATAAGCAAATAAAAATGTCAAACTCTTTCACTTTTTTTTTCTTTTTTTTTTTATGAGGGATTCCATAACAAAATTAAATGTTTTTAAACTTTTATAAAATTATAAAATATTCTATTGCATTCTCTACAGGAAGAATAAGTGAAGATTCATTGGAAAATATTTCTAGTCCTTAAAAAATGAATGTGAGAACAAAATAAGACAAATACATTTATTCAAATGACTGTAATTATGCAGTCATTTGTTCTGTGTACATTAATAGAGAGTTTTGCCTGCCTCCTGTTTTGATAAGCCAACAAACATGCTCACTTACTTTCATTTCATTTCCATCACTTACACATAAGCTGTTTCCCACTAGCGTATTTTTTACTGACTTTCAATTCATTTTATTGGAAAAGTAGTAGAAGCAAAGTTTGTCATTTTGCTGGTTCATCTGAAGTTATTTTAGAGGAGTCAAACAATATCAGGTTCAGACATTTCTGTTTTTCCAAATAGTTCCCACACTTGTTCTAGAACTATTGCATGCTGAATCCTTGTCTTATCCTCTGGCTAATAGAAAGCCAGTTTCTGAAATGTGTTGCTGCTCACTCTTCTCCCTGACTGCTGACAGAAACTTGCGATGAGTTCAATGAGATGGGTTAGAGTTCCTACATCTGGAAATCTAGAGCTGGTCAAGTCAGATCAGATGGTGTCAAAATTTTTTTGAGGAGCTGAACACATGACCAATATAGGATTGCACTGTCCTCCTTTTATCAGTGATGTTACACATGGTTGTGATTAGGTCATACACGCATTTCTTCTCTCTGAAACCGCCCTTTAACTTCATGTGATCCTTCATCATCTGGACAAGGACTTTGTTCTTAGGCAGAATCTGGAAGATGTTATGATTGTAATAACACTTTGTTATGCTGTCTTTTCTTTGCTGAGGGCAAAAAGTTTACCTTTGTCCCCTTATTTCTCTGACTATCCTGACATCAGTGCAAATTTCTCACATGAGAACAACTCTGATCACCAATTGCTTTTATCTGTTCTCATTAAGGATAAGTACATACTTAGTTCCTCTAATTGAACCAACAGCTTTTTCTCTGTTGTCTTTTTGTCATCATCCTATGTGCTGAAGAGATCTGATGAAGCATGTGGACTGATGTATTCAGCAAGATGTTTAATAGTAGTTTTAAAATCTGAGACCATCCTAAGACCTATAACCTGACACAGATTTGCAAATTATCTGGTTCACCATATTCACACAATGAGAAACCATGACCTAAAATTGTACTAACACATTTTTTTTGAAAGCAAAAAGGGAACAAAAGTTTTATGAGAATTGATAGGTGTGGTGGTTTTAGCTAGGCCTCAAATTAGCAGGCTCAGAGAATCTATGTGGATTGGGAGACAGCTCTCACCTGACTGGGTAACCAAGGAAATATTTCATATCAGATGATGCAAACCTAAGATATGGGTGCAGCAGTGGGAGGTGTTAGGTCAGTTCCATCATGGCTGAAGTAAAAGAAGGATGTGCTACACCTCTTCTACTGTGCTAGGCCTTGCTCCTGCAGCTGCTGCTACTTGCCTTTTGTTTGAGTTCAGGTAAGAAGAAATATTTTGTTGTTATAATTTCTTGCAGGATGTCTCTTTGAGTGCTTATGAATCTAGAGTAATAGACTTTGTATTAACTGGGGAGTGAGAAGTTATTTCTTGTTATACATAACTTGTGTAAATGTGTGTTATATTGTAGTTTTCTTTTAATTTTTTCTGTATAAATATACATAGCTAGTTTAAGCATAAACCTAGTTTGGAGGGTTTTTACCCTCTCCCTCTTTTTCCCTTGGCTGGCTGGTTGTGGGGGGGAGAGAACCCTTTCTCTCTGGCTTGGACACTTGGTGTTTTGCCAGCTCAAACCAAGACAATAGGTAAATGTAATTATTTTTTTTTAAAGTGCATTATTTGCATTATTAAACTACTTTGCTGCTTCTGAACCCATCCTATTTATTGGTAGGTCACTGTCACTCCAGTAAGCAGAATCAAAAAGATAGCACTTCAAAATGGTGAAATGAGAGATAGCTGCATGGGGGTATCCTTCAGGCGCCCACCCCCACACCCCCCTTCCCCCCTTCCCACCCCTCCCCGAAAAAAAACCCAACCAAACACCAAAACCTACATTTGATCACCTTTTCACTTTCCAATCATTATTGGCTTCTGGTATGGTTATATTATCTTGTATTCTTAACTTGGGTAGGAGAATACTTCTGACTACCAGTTCAAATAATTCATCCATACTTGCAGATAAGTCCTTTGTAGAGTACCTCAGATTTGCAGAATGTACCTAGCTGCTGTAACTAAGCAATTATGCTACAAGAACCACACTACTCCTAGAAGGAGCCTTAGACTGTGAACTGTCAACATTTCCTTGAAGTGGTGTCAGTAGTGATGAAGACAAACAAATGGTCAATAAATATTATTTTGTTCTGTACTTTTAAACAAGTAGAGCATTGTATTTGCATTCTTTATGAATGACAAACTACTTCCTAACCATTAGTAAATTAACAAATATGTCTAGCAGGAATAAATATTTTAAATAATCCAGCCTAAATGCAAGAGGCATTTGTTTGAGTGTTTTATAAAGCTAGTCTATTACACTCATAGCCCAGTTATAATAATTTGTAATTAATCTTCCTGAATTTTTTCTGGAATATCAGGAAAATTTCACAGGTCTGGAAGACCCTTACCCTGAAGAAAAAAAAAAAGAAAAACAATGATTGGATGTGAGAGGAATTCAGAAATTATTTAAAGGAGAACTTTGGCAGAAAGGTGTAATATTGAGGTCAATTAATTGTAAAAGGATGGGTAGAACTGGAATGGCTTTAGTGAGAGGAATAAAACAGAATTCCCAGCAGAGGCAGTCATTGGTTGTGTTCTTGGTTTCCCTTTCCCTCATAGCTGGCTGCCTGCACTTCACAGTCCAACTGTCCTCCTGGCTTGCATGAACAAAAGTCAGGAATGACCCACCCAACATATATCTTCAGATCTTTCTTGTAGATATGGTTTTGTTAAGTATGATTGTTTGGATTCATTATAGGTGTATCTGAAAAAAAAAGTTGAAATGGATGTGATATATGAGAAGTCATATTAGATGATTTAATATTCTCTGTTGGGCTTTAAACTCAATGTTATAAGGCTATGATTGTATTCTTATGACCACGTGGAAGGAATTTAACCTATCCCTACAAACTGCAAGTATCTCCTATGAATATTCCTAGTCCTAATCACCACTTTTCACCGCTAATGTACCTGCAGAAGAAGAACTTGATAAAAATAAATTCAGCATAACCAACAGTTATTAAAGTGTCTGAGTGAAACTTGAGCAAAGTGCCTTTAGAATAATAGTACCTATGTCATCGTAAATATACTAATTTCAGATTTTTGAATTTGTATTTACAATTGCAATCATATTTTGTTAAAGTCAGGAAATGTGAAAGTACATTTTAGTCTCCCTGACAAAAGTAAAAGTTCATAGCTTCTAAAGTAACAACAAGTAAATTTTTACATTTGTTTTTAATCCTTTTGGTTTCAACAGCATACTTACAGTTAGATTTATGGAAGTGGAAATGCTTTAATTTATTATCTCTAAAATCTATTTATTGCATTATTTAATAGTCAGTTTTCTAATTGAGTTAAGAGAACCCATCAGCTTTTCATTCTCTAGAAAATCACCTAGAGTTTTCAGACCCAGGAAGATATACTTTTTATATGCTGGCAACTGTGTTATAAAAGGCAATAAGGTGAACAAAGACATCTTCGTCACAGGCAAGAACTACAGGAATCAGATATTTGTGTGGTCTTATTCTCTTAACTAACCAAGGCTTTTACGTGGAGGAGGTCAAATGGTCCGTAGTCAGATGTAACTTTCTTCCCAATGTAGTGCTTGGCCTACATCACACTCTGAAAATCCCTCAGAAACATGGAAATGCTTTTCATGGAAGCAACAAGTGGAAGGTTAAGATGACTGGTGGACTGGGAGCTACATGTGTGAATTTGAGAGGAGGCAGGAGTTTCTGAGATTTCTCAACTGTCCCTTTAGTGATTGCTTTACTGAAAAACAGAATAAACAAAGAGGACAATCTGTGTAAAATTTTGCAGAAGACTCCAAGAGTTACTCAAATCTCCTGCCTTACTGTCCCTGTCAATTTCTGCATAATGAATTGTGACAGAGTAAACTGTTGCATGGGAAGAAATCTCTACAGATGACTGTAATTAACCACTAATCCTTCCAGAAATTGCTTAGAGTAAGAGAGTCTGGAGGGAAAGGGTGGAGGATATAGCTATTATCACAGACTATTCTGAGTTGAAAGGGACCCACAAGAATCATCGAGTTCAACTCTTAAGTCAATGGCCCATACAGGGGGTGGACCCCATGGCCCTGGCTGCAGTACTTCAGGATCCATCTTTTTCTAAGAGGAAGAGAAGAAATTAAAAAAAAAAAAAAGACTGCATGAGTGTCCAAGAAGAAATTTGGTGCAAGTGGTGTATGAACACCTTGTTGAAAAAGACCACAAGAAGAGCACTGTTTGGGAAGGGCTCCCTAGAAGCCTTTGTTTGCGTGAAGGAATAAGATCCTATGAGAAAAATGAAGAGTGTAAGTATTGATTATCCTCTTTTAAGAGGTTTGACAATTTTTCTGGATTTTTGTAGTGTTAGACAATATGTTAGGCTAATTCAGACAATGTAACTAACCTGGGAAACATGGAAATACTACAGTTCAATGTAAAGGCAGAAAAAGGATTTAACTGGGAGTGTATGTTTTTTTACTATGTGAAAACACAGCTTAACAGCTTGTTACTGGGTGGAAAAGGACTGGCAATTTACTTTTCTATTTGTGTCACTTTGTGATAAATGTATTTACAATGTGTTGTCCATAGTTCCTTATCAAACTAAACTTCAGACACTAATTTATTAGTGTTCCTTTTATATGATAGCTTCTTGAAAATTTATTTCTGATCATTTAGTGTATACTGTAGTACATTTGGAATAAACAACTCATTACATAATTTTCAGTACTTCTCCCAAAGCGTCTGATATTATAAAATTCTTTTGCATCTGCTCAGAAGACATCCGAGGCAAAACTATGACCTAAGGTGACTCCTTTATCAGCATAAACACCTCAATAAGTAAGAAGAAATGAAAACACAAATGAATTTGTGCTATTCCCACAAAAAATTTCTCTAATTTTCTAGTAGTATAATTGATTAAAACAGTTTTTAAAAGTCTCTTTAAGTATTCTGAGTTTAAAAAGTGTGATTTACTGCTACTCCTACTGGCAGAGCCTTTTTATATGAGGCTCAAATAGTTCATTTAATATGAAACAACTAATGCTCATGTCAAGGAAAAGAAAGCATAAAGACAGTTGAAGGTTTTAATAGATTTCTTCAAAGTAGTAACAAATCAAACACTAAAAATTATAAATATAATATATATATTCTAACAAAGATTTGTTAAAAACATTTGTCTGTTTAGAACAACTGCAAACTTTAGAAAATTTATTTGTCTTTTACTATGTCCCAAATTATCTCCTGAACTGATTGGTTTTGTATATTTTAAAGTTTTATGAAATTCAATTATTTTTCCATTTTCATTTAAGAATTGTTGTTTGTACGTTTTGTTCAATTAATTGAATGTTAGTACGTTTAAGTAGAATAATCTTTTATCATTAAATCATTGTTTCAATGTTTTTGCAAGATGCTTGAACTTTCATTACCAATATGGAAGTGATGTTTAATTTTTGTCACAATTTTTCTCAGGCATATTTATGAAAAACTGTGTATTATTTTGCAAATTATACAAATCAAAAAACTCCATAATCGTGCCATTGTCTCAAACTTATTGCTTATTGGTGTTTGTACAACTCTTGGTAATCATTCCCTAAATTACTTCCTCATATTGTCTGGAATATTTCTAGAGACTGTGAAAATTAATGACAAGTTTTTTGGGGTTTTGGTTTGTTGTTTGTTTGTTTCATTTTGGTTTTTTTTAGGTTTTTTTTAATGTCAGGATTTAATTCAAATTTATTTGTTTGTGGATTTTATTGCTTTCTACTTACCATATCCTCTTTTCAAAAAAACCCAAAAAATCCACTATTGAATAAATTTTATTCTTCTACCACCCTATTTCTATTTAAACTAAATTGTGTGAAGCTAATATTCATACATAGATAAAATGTGCTAGGTAAGTTGTTATTAATATGGA
The DNA here is from genome assembly GCF_047495875.1 of Pithys albifrons albifrons. Taxonomy (NCBI): domain Eukaryota; kingdom Metazoa; phylum Chordata; class Aves; order Passeriformes; family Thamnophilidae; genus Pithys; species Pithys albifrons. The sequence goes on along the minus strand of NC_092461.1, from coordinate 15,736,584 downwards.
TTTAAGATAATTATGTTATTAATGAATAGGAGAGCCATGAATTAACTATAAAAGATAACTAAACTGAATGAACTAAATGTTCTTTATTATGCTACTGCTTTTCCCAGGACCTGAGGGCATCTACTGTTCATTGGCTTGTTTGCAAGTGAGATATATGGGGAAAAACCCAACCTAACTGAACAGAAACAAAAGTAAACAATTACAGAGCTACTTATTTTTTGCTAACTTGAATTCCTTGCAGTTAGCAGAGGCTCATCACATATCTCAACTTCATTCTACCAGAAGCCTCAATCCAGCGCACTCCTTAGTTCAGGGACACAAATATCAAGTAATGACTTTCTACAAATAGGACTTAATTGTAATTGTACAAGTCCTTTAATTTTTTGTATATTTTAAATGTTCTCACTGTGCTGCTAGTCCTTGACTGAAGCATACTGCTTTCCTTACTGACTTTGATTATTTCCCTTTTCTTTCCAGCTTTCCATACTGTATGTGGTAATATGCATATAATTTTTGCTATTTTTTATTACTTTTTTTTCTTTGTGTCTTTCAGCAATGAAATTGCTTTCTTCAATTATATGTCCTAAGGAATAAACAAATTATTTTAACAAGAAAGAATCTTTTAAGCAGTTTGAAGTTTCCATTTCCATTTTTCTCTGACTTTTAAAATGTATCTGAGCAAAGTTTCTGTCCTTGACAAGCTATTCTTTTCAAAATCCCACAGGCATATAATAAACCTACAGTATACTCTATTTGCACACATGCTCATGTATTGATAATCATACAAAATAGATAATGAGCAAGATCTTGTATAAACACACCTATTTCTGAACTTTTTTTTAAGTTTAAAATTGGTCTTTTTATTTCAGAGGTTTCTACGATTGCCAAAGTGAAACCTCTCCAATATTATAGCAGACTTCATCATGAATGCTATAGACCAGCTTTCCTCTTGGTCCTTTATCACTTACTCTATATTGGTACTTACAGAGAACTCATAAGCTTCCAAGATGATTTACTACATCAGTTATCAATGGCTCAGAATTCTGTAGATTTTTCTTTAAGGAAGGTAACTTCTTTTTTTCTTTCTCGTTCTTCCTCATTGTTTCCCCTTTTTGAAGGGAAACCCAAGGAATTTAGGCAAGATGTAATGTGCATTAACACCTTTTTAGTCATTGTGACCTGCTGCATGCCACTCAAAATCCAGATATTATGTATAAAAAATTAATAGGCATGCTATTTTCTGAAACAATCAACTGGTTTATTAGTTGAGACACAGATTTTAATGGCCATCTTTAGGTTTCAGTGCTGAGATAATCAGAAGCAATTAACTGCTACTGAGATCAGAGAAAATTTTTTTGAAAATGAGTTCCTTCTTTGTAGTACATATTTACATGACAGCTTAACTCAGAAAGTGGACAGTTGTCTGGGGGAGATATTGGGGATCTCATCATATTGTATTTGAGAAGCTGAAGTAACATTAAGCCTATTGAATTTCTCTAGACTTTTTACAGGGGAAAAACTTTGTGCCTGCTAACTAAATTGCATGACTTGGAATGTTGTTGTTTTGTAGGGGTCTCTTAATAACTGTCAAAAATAGGGGGCTTGATTTCCTCTATATTTATTTTTGTGCAAATCAGAAAGCAGTATAAATCCAGGGGTACAAGGCTAGGTCACAGCCTTCTAATCAAGACCCTACTTGGTTACTGCTTCCCAGTATTTCTGTTGCAGCATCTCTGAAGATGGGAGTTATTGGTGCACAGTATATGGTGAATGAACATCATCATAATGCTTTAAATTTTATTCTCAGTTTAAGTGCCTGACTTTATGTACCTCTCATTTACCACTCCAGAGATGTACTCCTGGCTTTTGAACCTGCCAGTGAAATTTTCCTTTTTCTTGTCCTCCAGAGATATCTTAGATTCAGTGTAAGTACTGATATTTTACAAAACAGAAGTAAAAAGTCATAATCCTTAAATTTTCTGCCAAAGATGTTATGGAAACTGAATCCCAGAATGAGAAAAAATGGTAAGAATTTTTTTCTTAAATAGGGATGGCAAAAGAAAAGTTATCTGGTTTGCAAAAATTAAAAGAAAAAATACACTTCTGGCACCACCACCACCCCCCCCCCCCCAAAAAAAAAAAAAAAGAATCAGGAAAATTGTGGTGAAATACTCTTTAAATGGACCACTTAACTTCCCTTTTTTTGTGCAAGGTAGTGTTAAAATTATCTCATCAGACTTCCTGTAGAGGCATGAATTGGTTTCAGTTATTTAAGTTCAAATATCTTACTACTTGCTTAGAATAGTTATGATGTCAAAGGGCATTCCTAAAGCTCAAACAAGCATTAGTAGCACCTTCAATATTCTTGCACACAGATTTAAACTCTTCATTTGAAATCTTTATGGAAGCCAGAAAACAGTCTTGGAACCATTCTTGCTCAGGCCCTGGAGGGTGAAGAGAAGATCATTACATATACCCTCAGTCTGCTGACTTAAGTGGAATGAAATTATGTAGTCTTTAAAGCAATAGAAGCACCATTTACAGTCAGGGCCCTGCAGCAGTGTGACCTTCTTTCTCTAAGCTGTAGTTATTGGTAATGCCAGTATGAGACCCACAGCTTAGACTGCACCTTCTCTCCTCATTACAAATTACCTTCTTTGTAGTCCTGGACCCTCCATGTTTTTGATAGAGGTGCAACACAACCAACTGCACAGTGCAAGAAAGAAGAAAATATCACATTTGCAGGGGATGTATTTAAAAGCCACCACAACATGTTACTCAGACTAATGCAGACATTTCTTGTCTTGTGACCCACCCTTTATACAACAACATGAGCAACTCAGCATAAAAACTTCCAGTTTAAAATAATAGAAAAATATTAAAAATTTCTTCAGACTAGCAATTTATTTTCTTTTATGATTTTAAAACCCACCTATTATTCTGTGAAAATTCTCGCTTTAGGTGTTGTTCATTCAGCAATGTTTCTGTTGTGCAAATATGGATGAAGCTTTTCTTTCATCTTTTAAGTAAAATTTCAGGTGCATAAACAGGGCAGTGAGAAAACTCCATCTTTTTCAGAGAGGCTACAAGATTGTGCCTGCAGGGATTTTAATCCTGTATCTTTCACACATGAAAAATCAGACAATCCACCCTAAAAAATTCCATGCTTATAGAGACTCCGTGATTACACTCATATAAGTAAAATTTATTCACAGTAGTCTGGTGACACCTACTAAATCAGAAGTCAGGCTTTGACTTTTTTAGTTTAGGATGGCATTTTTACAATTGCTAGTGGTTTCAGGGTCTTCCTTTTTGTTTGCCAACCAAAAACATCTCAGCCCAGTAGTCTACAGTGTCAAGCAGCTGACATCAGTGGGAGATGTAGATGTTCCAGACATTCAGATTCAATCTTACAATGGATGTTTTTGAATTTTAAAAATGTGACATCAATTTGGAAAAAAATGCTACTATTTGCAACAATATGATTATGAAAATGAGCTCTCCTAACCACTCAGGTTGAAATATCTAATAATGAATCCAAATTACTAATCAATCAGGTAACAGGACCTTGTGGGTCTTCAGGGACTGTGAAGAGACCATGCAACAGAGACTGAAGCAAGTAGAACATTTACAACATGAATTAGTGGGACACATTACTTGGATGTTTTTAAGGATTTTCTATTCATGTTGAGCCTTCCAAGGGTTTCAAAACTTTGGGATGGGATTCCTATCACCTAACTTCTACAATATCTATCTAGGCCTTAATTTCTAGCTGCACTCAAACTAGGAACATAGGCTGTATAATAACATCTTTATCCAATAATATTAATTTCTCTCTAGTTTACTTGTACCTTAGAACAATTTATTATTATGATTTCTTTTGTCCCAAAGATTAGTATAGAATTGTCGTTTGGTATTATCTAAGAAGAACTGTATGAGAAACAGTTCAATTGAGCAAATCTAGTTTCCATCAGCTGAATATCTGCTCTGATTGTTTCCAATTACATCTGTCCTTGACATCACATCATACACAAATGGTACTCACCAGTTCTTGTAGCCATTTGTATACTCTTCCTACTCCTTCTAGTCCTCAAGATATTTGCTAAATTCAGAGAAGACTGGATTTGGGATCTGGTTTTCCTACTTTCTGTTCACTATCTGCATTAAGATACACACCTGTAACATAGCAGCTACTAAAAGTGCCGCTATATTCAATGCTCTTTTGTAGTTGCAAAATCTATGTTGTCTTTAATGGAAGAGGCTTTGTATGCAAAATAAGCCTTACATTACCAAGTGCTTCAAGCTGTAAAAAGTGCTTGAGACCTGTTTTATTAATATGGTGCACTGGCACAAACTTAGACTTTCAAAACAAAAGTAGAAAAAAAAACTATGTGAGTGTTATAGCTTAAATATAATAGACATACTTTCATACTTAAGTGTCTTTTTTGCCACTACATATAGGGAAATAACCATGAAATTCCTTTTAATGTTGATTTGAGAGTACTAAATATCTTGCAGTATAGTTTCAGAGTTAAATCTTCAAACATTGTACAAAAAATACACTCCAAGATCCATATCTTAAAATTGTATTGAACTTTTTCCTGCAATTGCACTGTTTCCCTTAAGAAAGCCTAAAACCTTTAATATGAGTGATGCTTTTATAGGATGTATGTAGAATGAGGAAATCTCAAATATTTAATGTTAGAAAGAGGACCATATTACAGCCAGGCCCTGGGCTGAGTTTCATGCCTTAGAAAAAAAAAATTCTGAAATTTTCCAGGTGTTTAACAACTATTTTCAAACTTGCAAGACAAGGCGAAGGAACCTAAACACCTTAATTATCAAATCTTATAGTTAGCTATCAAAGATGAACTTGAAGTGATAGATGCACTTAATGCAGAAAATGTGTTTATATTTCATTTTCTGAAATCTCCTGTTGTCCAGTTGTTGGGGGTGGAGAAGACAACCTGCATAGCAATAATGCACAAGGAAAGCAATGTGTTTGCTAAGCTGATCAATACCATGATTAACTTGGTGAAGCAAAAGACTGATCCATCATTATTGATCAGCTTAGCAAACATATTAGTGTGCCTGTGTAATATGGCTACATTGTGTCTATTAGTGTTTCATCAGAAATAAATTCACTGAGTTGTTCAAATAAATTTGCAATAGATGCATACCGTCTGTCCAGAACCAAAGTGGAGATAAATTGATCACAGTCTCTTGCACAGAAGGCAGAAAACAGGCATTAGATTTATATGCTAAAAAAGTAGATTATTTAAATATAGAATAAAAAATAAATCTTTCCAGATCACATTCTGTTACTGTCTCTATGACAGATCACTGTATTTCTTAAAGCAATTCAGTTCTTATTTTGATTTTAACATTATGTCTCATTTCAATAAAGACATAAAAAATAGGTCTCCTGTAATACTCCCTGAACATGCCAGATTTTTTTCCAATGGTGATGTGGCCTTAAAAGAAAAGACATACTTGAAAAACTGATGTAGTCTATGGATAAAAAAAAAAAATTGAATTGGGTTTGTATAAGTTGGTGTTATCCAGCTGGATTCAGTTCTAATCAATCAGCTCTTGCTCAAGGTTAGATGTTTGTGAAGATTCATTTTTTAAAGCAACTTAAGCATTTGTTTGTTTGCTGCTAAAAAGAAAAAAAAACTCCAAATGGTTTGCATTTCAGAGCTTAAGTTTTAATGACATTCTAGAGCCATTTATGCATTTTTCCATACCTGAAAGGATTTATAGTTCTAGACATGCTATCTACCCTGCTGATTATCAGTCTTTTTCTGTTATCTCTCTCTATCTTTCAGTTTGTCTGTCACTTTCTGTAAAAATTTAGTCTACATGGTACACATCTGGATCCAGTAAATTTAAACAGAGTGAACTTCTCTTTCAGTGTCTTATTTATATAGAATTGAAAGTAACTCAGAAAGTTGTTGTAATTTCATAACTCTCTGTTTTTTGCTTCTTTTCAGCCATTGCTACAAATTATGTCCATGACTTGTTTTGGGAAGATATATACTTGCAGGATAGTTATGACTTAATTATGGCATTTCAAGTCACACTTCTTTCTGGTCATCTGAGAGCAGAGTAGGTTCCTTCGTTTTGTAACACTCTGATTATTACACCTAGTAACAATATTTAGACACTCACATAGCGCCTGAAAATCTGAAGTAACTTGACTGATACTAATTCAGAACAAACACTGATTTTGATATGTAAATCCCAGAGTGAGAATTCCTGTCAGCAGGATGACCATGAGTTAGAAATGCAGTACCCATAATGTCACAAGAACTCATGAACAAAGTGCAGCCAAAAATGAAAGATGATGATCGCAAGATACATAACAGCAGTCCAGCATGTCACCTACCAGTCAATCTTTCTGGTCAAATCCATATTAACACTTGGCTAAACTCTAACATGGAACTTACTTGTGTTTTCTGTAGGACTGTATGAGGTATCATAATCACCCTCAGAGACGACAGAAAGGGGGAAAGGTACAAATGCCTCCTGAGGTATGCCTTTTCTTCCTTATGCAAGATTGTCTTTGTGTATGAAAACAGAAAATATCATCTTCAAAGGAGTCACTTCAGATTTTTGCCATCTGAGCGTTTAAATATCTGCATCAGAGACCAAAACTGTTACACCTTTCATGGTTTCTACTAAGGTATATGCTAACTCCCTTTACATGTTAGAAATATTTTTTGTGATAATCACATGTATTGGTCTTTAACTTAGAATTTCAACACCTTATTTGGAGGATGTGGAAGCATATTTTAAAACCTTTCTTTTCATTTCTACTGTCATTCATATGTGTTATTTACATTTATGTGTGTACTGAACAGCCCATACACATTTCCATTATTTCTCTCCAGCTGGTACTTTATTTCAACTTCTTTAAAGTCAGAGTGTGGCAGACTTGCCATCCATCATTGTCTAAGAGCTCTTAATTTGGCTGCAGAGAGTGTGAAAGCAGGTTAGAATGCTGTGCTAAGTCAGAAATATAAGGTCAGACAAGCCTTTTCTAAGTCTCTCAGTGATTATTAGTGCTCTTTGAAACCTGGCTTCAGTTTGAATGAGTTCAGGTGAAAATTACTGGTGTTCAGTTTGTACTTTCCAAGACCTCTAGCTTTCACATTGCATTCTGAATTAATGTGAAACCAAAAATTCAGGTGAGGTACTTTGAATGCTATAGTGTTGCACAACATTCCCTTGTATTTCTTAGCCTCAAAACAGAAAAAAGCCATTGACAGATTCAGCAGCAAAAATGAAGAAAATGTTATGATTCTCAAAACCTTAAGGGGAAGGAACAGAGAATCCACCAGAACATGAAAAGCTATCTTACCTAAACAGCATCGCAGGAAGGACAATACCCATGTGATAGTGGAGGTTCAGCTACACAGCAGCAATGTGCTAAAGACTTTAGCAAAGAGTACTGTAAAAGGCTCTCCACTTCTCCTGAAGATGGTTCCTTACGCAAACTTTGATCTTTTTTGCCAGGAACTAAAAGACAGTTTTGTGATCATGAGGTTAAAGTCATACAGTTCAGATTTGAATGCCTGAAGTCTGCTATAATTGAAACCTGTCCTGTCCCTCCTCCAGGTGCTAAGGCTTTGCTTATGATGCTGCAAAGCCTGTGATGCTGCAAAGCCAAAGACTTAGTGAACATTTTTCAGTTGTTTTTTGTGGTGTTGGTCTTTTTTTGTTTGATTTGAGTTTGTTGTTCTGGGTTTGTTTGTTTGTTTTTTCTGGTGTACCCTCTACCTTGTTAATTTTATTTTACTTTGAAGAGCATATAACGCTTTTGTCATATGCATGGACCATTTAAAATATTATGGTGCTACATCAAATACACAGTCAGATAAATATTGACTCAAACTGTGACACTTTTTCTCATCATATGACAGACTGGAAGTTCAGTTCTTGAAAGTTTTTAGCAGGAATGTTTGCATGGATGGATAAAAACACAGCCAGTCTCATCCTGCCTGTTTTCAGCCTGGCCAGAACAGAGGTATTAGCACAGAGCAGTCTAAGCCATATGCCTCATCTTTCAACAGAGTATATTAGCTCAGACCCAGTGACTCATGAAAGCACCTACTAAATTCAAGTGGTTTCCTTCCACTAAAACATTAAAATGGTTGAGACTTATTTAACTGTTCCATTCTCTGTAATTCTTATGGCTTCTCTCCTTTCTTCAAGGTATTTTTGGAGGTTTTTTCCTTACTGAGGTTCATTTTGGCATTGACAGGTTCTTGCAAAAGACTAGAATAGCAAGAACTGGTACTGAATTACATTGCTAAGCATCTTCACTGAGTAGAAAATGGGTGTAAAATGCTATCACAAACAACTATTGATATCAATACTAAGATTCATGAGTCATATTTGCACTTAGTTAACTTTAAAGAAGGTTGGTTTTATGGGAGCACCATAATGAGTCAAGTTTCAATGGCAGCCTTGAATAATACTGAAGTCCAGCTTTTCCAGGTGACTACAAATACTACGTGGTTGAATTAAAAGAAAACATCAATGTGGATGATATAATAGCCTTTCTTAGCTCCTTTAGTCTTTGTTAGCTGACTCTACATGTAATGTTTAAAGCCATGTAATGGACATGGTAACATACAAATAGATTCTAACTTTACCTGTGTATTACTGAAATACAAAAAGTGTTTTCCTTCTACCTTTTCCTAAAATGTTTATATAGTTTTCTTTTGGCTTTATATGGACAAATATTGGTATCCATAAGCTAGAACTCTTTTTTTCAATACTTTGTCTGATATTGTAGTTGGTAATACTCATTTCCTGAAACAGAAACAGGCTTTTTGTTCTTTCTCTTTTCTTAGTATCCAGGGTGTAATCAACTAAAGCTCTCGTTATCCTCATAGTAGTGATAAAACTTCATATGTTCATGAACAATACCAGCCAACTATTTTCAGTCATATTAAGAGTTGTTTCTTATAGTGATTGCTCCAATCTCCTGCTACAGAAAGCCTTTCTATTTTTACGTTCTACACATACCTTTCTCTTTCTTTTAAATGAGCACTGGGCTTTATAATGTCCCCTCATTCATCAGCTTCATAGACACCATTCCACATAATACACTTGATTCTGACTCAAATGACTATGACTTCAACCCATCTGAAGGGGTCTTAACATTGTATTTCTCCTTCAGTATCATTCCTATTACTGCCTTGATAATCACTTTGGCTCAAGTAGAGATATGGCATACCAGCATAAGGAATTCTCATTAGGTATAGATAAACTGTGACATATTCTGAACAAATCAAATAAAATGAACTTAAAAATCAGAACTGGATTTGCCCCTACCATTGTGTAATACTTGCATTTTGTCTATCCAATTTCTTTTACTATAACTTCATGTTACAAGTTAATGGATATTTGAGTATATTTGATAGCTGGAAACAACTTTCATGAAAGAACAAGGATTTAACTCATATACAAATGTGAGTACAAATCACATTACCCTGGTTAACTGTTAAGTTTGCTTAAGTAATCTCAGCATATAGAGGATCAAAAAGGCTGGCACAATGGTATTTACAAGAATTTACAACAAGCTTGCACTTGATATGATTTACCTCAGTGTCCACAAGGACAAAGCAAATTCTTTGTATATCATACTATCCCAAAATTCAAGATTCACAATATGACAACTTTGAACCCTTGCTGTCTGTATTCCAGTCAAAAATCAACATGTAGAGTGTACAATCTCACTTCTTGTCTCTAAAGATTATTCCCCTGCATTTTTTGATCACTCATTAATTTTTTTTTGGTTTTCTGATATTCTAATTTGTTCTGAGTAAAGTGTATCATTTTTACTATGCATTGAAACATACAGCTTCTGAGTCCATACCCAGTGAACCAGCCAGCTGCCCCCAGAAAATTTTCTCTATGTTAAATGCAAAAAAAAAAAAAAAAATGGAAATAAAACCTAAAAATAAGATTCATTGTAATTGACACATGCTTTTTCCCCCACTCTTTACTGCTTTAAAATGTTGCCAGATGCTGTGCACTCACATAGTAAGCAACAGTATCCAAGTAAACACTTCCAGTCTAAACAGTTGGAAAAAAAAAAAAAAAGAGAAAACTCTCTCCAGTTTCCTCCTGAAAATGTTGCAGAATCTAAACCACCTAGTCAAGGTTCCTCAGAATGTCACTGAAAGTGTCAAATATAGAATCCAAAGTTTCTAAAATACCTGTTTTGTACCTCTAACAGGGACAGGTGGCTATGGAGAAGGTGGTCTGAATTCATATAATTGTTATTATAACTTCTTAACTCTGTTAGGAAAAATTACCTTTTTGGCATGCATCAATCTTAATGAGATTTTTTGAGTAAAACAATCTGACATACACCTGTATTGACAAAAATGTGCTGAGGAACCCTGTAGAACCAATCCATGTGATTATTCAAATTTACTCCTCTAAAATTTGGTATTATGAGGTCATCCCATTAGAAAAATAGTTCATCAGAATAAATATAAATAAAACTCTATTTGGCAAAGTGGTGGATCTTTGTACAAGGAAAATGTCTGGTGTCAGCCACTGAACATACGACTGTGAGACAGAGCACGGCATGCTGTGTGGTCCATATGTTCACTTGTGCTTATACTCTGAACTGGATGGAGAAATCTTAAAAAGCAACCTGGCAACTAATTTTACAATAGGTAAATTGTCAATCACATGCTTATGGCCATTTCTACCTGATGTGGTAACAGATTCAGCTATAGGATATTTGTTTGGAGGAAATCATCAGTAGCAGGTAAGCATGGAATTTAGGAGCTTTGTTTGATTGCTTTCAAAGAGTTTTGGTTGATGCAACAGTTGATAAGATATCTTTTCCATTAAGCTTAGAAATTATTTACAAACATCCTTTTTTCATACAACTGAATTCTGAAATACCACATGGATTTTGTGAGATGAACATCAGAATGTGTGAAAATGGAGTTTGTCACACAGTTCACCATTCTGTTTTATCCCGTTACCTTCTTGTACTTAATAGAACATTTTGCTGCCTTAACTCAAGTAATACCACTGAAAATGCCATGGTTTGAATCCTGAAGACAAAACCCAAGAGTTTCTGTTTTCAGAGAAAAGCTAACACAGATCAAAACTCACATCGAGGGACTATTGCCTCTTCTTAGACTGGCCATATAGGGCAGAAAGAGGCCTGTACATCTTTTCCACTTTGCTCTGCTCTTTCTTCATCACATAACTGAGTGTTGAACTTCTCTGTGTCTATGGACATCCATTTTGGAATTATACTATCTTGCCTGCAATATGAGATCTTTCTCATGAAGAAAAATGATCCCAACTAGCCGCTTAAATTGAATCTGTTACATTCACTGTTTCCATATGGTAGTATTAAGCTCCATTTATCTGAGCATACATGGTTATATACTTGTCAGATGGGACTTACTTTCTTTAAACTCATTATCAGCAACTTGTGTCCTAAGTTTCTCTTCCTGTCTGTGGTTTTCCTCTCTGGCCACCCCTGAATATCAGTGTTGCCAACAAGTTACTGACAGCAACTACTAAATTATTTGAAAATGCTACCAGGCACAGATACATTAAACCATGTGTAAATAGGGTAAAATTAGTGAACCCAACATATAATTTAGTAAAGACTTACATATTTTCACATATGTTTGTGGGTGTGTCCATCTGTATATATAAGCATTTACATAAATAAGCACATATGTATATTTAGATGCATGCACACAATTATACGCAGGCAGAAGCTAACAGAAATGACAAGGCAAGGATATATAATTTTAAGTTACTGCTTTCTCTATTGGACATGGAAGAAATGTTTCCATTGATCACATAGTGCCATAACCTACAGTCATTATCTGGCTTTTAATAATAGTGTTCATTGTACTGAGCTTGACTGGGCAGCTAAACAGAGCAGTGAGGATCCACTTCAAAGTCATGCACGTTCTAGCTGCAAGCCTACCAGTTACCTGAGGATTATTAATCACATTAAGAAGAACTAGTATGTATGTGGAGAGGGACTGCTTATGTCTCAGTGGGTGCAATCATGACAGAGCTGTCAGGAGATCCATAGTATGAGTGCAGAGTTGTTTCAGGCAAATAGTTCATATCACTGCTTTAAACTGTTCATGAAAGTCACTGCACATAACAGAGAGTGAAGTGCTTAAACAGTGACACTAGAAACTTCAGGGATTTGCTTAAAATTCAGTGTGCATATTCCTAACAATCCAGTATATGTCTTTAAAATTTCAATGCACATCTGTGGGTGAACGCATGTTTTTTAAAGCTCTGCTTCCCATTGTCCTAAGGTTCTCCACAAATGGTATTAATGTTAATGAGATCTCTATAGTCCTACAAAAGAGAGCATTGAGCATTACACTTCATGCAACCATATCATTGGGTTTCAGGTTGTGTGATGGTAAGCCCTAAGAGATTGCCATTGTAAAAAGAGAATTGACCAAAACACAAAAGATCTGGAATTTAGTTGAAATCAAATTTCAAATAGTTCAGATTATTATCTGACTCTCTCACAAGTTAATTTTCTGGGGCAATTTTTTTTAATCCTATCCTCTTTGAGATGAATCAGTTCTCCAGATCTCCATGAAACTGCTGTGGTCCAGAGCATGTCTCATTTCTCCACATTGTGAAGCTCATTTCACTGTGCACTAATAATCAAAGACAGCTCAAGACAGCTCTTCTTTTCTGAAAAAAAAAAAAAAAGGAATTCAAGAGAAATGAGTAGCCTCCCCAGATTTTTCTAAAATCAGTGCCTGGACAACAGAAGAACAATAGGGGGCATTTCCATGATGTGGACAGTCTGCCATGTATAGAAGTACTGAAAATATTTGTAGACAACATTATGTTAATATACCTGAGGGATAAGGGGAAGAAAACAAAAGAATGGAGGTTTGCTTACTTTTTTTTTTTTGGTAGTCATTCTGAAACATGTACTACATAAGGGCAGACTAAACCACATGTCAGTAAAGACATCCACTGGGAATTATTACAGCTTCAGACAAGATGCATCACGGACAAGGTAATGGGAAATGGGAAAATGAGTCAAGGCTTCCTTTACAAACATTCCAGTTAGAATGACGAAAGTAAACAGCAAGAAGACAATATCCTCAAAATTCAAAATGTAAACTAAAATTGGTGGTGTGGGAGGAAAATATGAGTATGTTTTCCATGGTAACAACAGTAAATGATGTCTTATGTCCTCCTTAGGCTCCCAGAAACATCTACTGGTGCCACCTTCTGCATTTCATAAATTTCTACTGGTTAGTTTACCACCCCTACATAAAGGGTTCACCTAAGCATCAAGGTCCTGTGTTTCCACATTTTTTTTTCTTGTACTTAAAAATGACCTTTCGGGATTGCCCTCACTTTTAGACAGCAGTTTTGGGGGAGAGGTTTCCTACCTTTCTCTTCTTTCATTCTAAATGCTTCTCTATTTTTTTCTCATGTTAGGCTGTACAGCACCTTTAGCAGCTGCCATTAGCAGGCCAGACATTCAGAGACTTATTATGCTAATATAAAAAGTGTAGTTCCTGAAATTGTTTTGCTATTGATCATATGCAAGCCTGTTTGTTTTCCTTATTGCTATTTTCCCAAAGTCCTTCCCTCTCCCATTGCCTGCCCAGCAATCAGTACACTTTGGCAGCACGGGAAAAAAGAAAAGCTACAATAACACTTGAACAGCTGAAGGCCTCACATGAATAAAGCACTTAAGATGAAGACTGTATAATTAAGTGAAGACTTGCACACCGGCCTCCCCTCGCAGCGAGAATGTTATTAAGAGGAGGGAAACCCGCGATCATTACCCAGCAAAGAGTATGATGACTGGCTGCTCGGTGTCAGGCCTCCGGTGGCTGGCTTTGTCACCAGCGCGGAAAGGAGAGTTCACTTTCTGTCAAAACTGGCTTTGCCAAATGTTATCATTTTAAATGCCGTGAAAGAGAGGGAGCTGGGCCTAGGGGTATACACAGCCCCATATGCTGGTGACAGTGATACAAGTGTAATTCTAGACTATTAGAGTGACACATAAGATCATTTCTGCCCCAGAACATGAGACAGCTGAGGGGATTATTCAGGACAGGCTGTCACGCAATAAAATTTTCAGAAATCTGTTAACCCCAGCTCAGACCCAGTGAATATTTTATTGCTTAACACTGAGAAAAAGTATATTTATTAACTATAGAAAGATATAGCTGAGAGGCTGGGCAGATGAAAGGTTACAGGAAAATGAACTCTCTTGATATCCTGCCATAAAAAGTAGGAGCGTGATCATGGAGCTAAGGAGACAAAATACCCTCACTGATCTGCATTTGCATCCAAGGTAGAAATCAAAAATAAAAGATATGACAGTGAATTAAAAAGCAGGAATTTATACTCTCCCACAGTATACAATGGTTGCTACAGCACATGGAGAGTATCATATGTAAACTGATGTTCAAAATTTCTTGAAGCCGATTAGGCTCAGGGACACCTCAGCAAGATAGCATTCCAAATGAAATGTGCATAAATTGGGGGCTTAAAGCATATTGCTTTCTGTTAACTCAACTATATTCTTTCAGAAGAAAACACTGACTTTTTTTCCAGAAATCTAGTAATATTTTGTTATGCTGAAATAACAGCATTTTCTGTCTTGCAAGGAGTGCATATTAGCCAAATCCCGATTAAAATTCATAGAAAGCAACACAAGGAATACACAAGGACCCTGACTATCAGGTTATAATTCAACCAATATATAATGTTTGCATTACCCCTCTGCTAGCTATGAAAAGGTATACACATACATGGACACAAATAAATCTCTTTTTTTCGTATGATATAAGTACTTTTCACTGAAACCGAAGTTATGTTTATAACCTGAGGTTTCTGTTCAGCATTTAAATGTTCCTTGCTAGAAGGTAAGTAGCAAAAGGAATTGCTAAGAAACTTTTTTTCCATTAAGAGAATAAAATACACACTAAATAATGATCATAATGAAATATTAGTGTCAGCTGGTTCCTTTTGAATGAAAAATTGAGTCTAGGCTTTGATACAAGATTTCAGAAATCATTTAAGAAAAGCCATTGATACATGTGTATTTAATATTCATATTAAAAACATTCCAAAGTTAATCTACACAGTTTAATGTGTCTATGATTACAAGAGACAGCATTCACTCAACAATGTCACAAAGGTCAATAGAAAAAAAATAACATGATATGCTTTTTGAAAACTCCCAATATCTGAATAGTGTGTCCTGGATGTAAGAGGAGCCCATAGGGGTGCACTTGGAGAACAAAAGCAACCCTTCTGCTAATTGACTGAAAAATTAGCCAGGTCCCCCTGTGGGAAGCACACAAGACAGTAGCAGATGGAGACAGCTCGGACACCATGGCAAAAAAAGCTCCTCAAAACCTGCTGTGAATCTGCCTGCAATTATGGGTCACAACACTTCTCTTGTTTAACAGAACACAAGCAAGGCAAACAGAGCACGTGAAAGCTGGAAAGGTCACAAACTGATTGTAAATCTATTATTTTAGACAAGGAACTACTGAAAATTCTTAAAGTGTTCTAAGTTATGTGTTGTTTAATGAGGTAAGTTAAACAGCCTCTTGCCACTAGTGCTGTGAACAACTGCTTTCTGAGTAACTTGAAATAATTTGGTTTGACTTGCTTTCCTCTTAGCTTGTTTGGTTTTTGGGGGTTTTTTTGTTGGTTTTTTTTTTTTCTTAATAGCATAACTTCTTCCACTCCCAGAATGATGGTTAGTATACTGGTGATTTTGGTTTAATATGTGGATAGGTGTTTCAAGATACAGAGCCAATCCAACGCTAAAAAGGGCCTTTTGTCAGTTTGTGGGAGATGTATAAATGTTTACTTTTGATACCTGAGCCCTTTATCACTTTTATTTCAATCTGAACTTTACCACAATTTCCTTATAATATTCTCTAGTTATAATTTCTGTGATTCGACTCAAAATACAAGAAATATCACAAATGTAAAGATGAAGATTCAAATCCATCACTCTCACAACAAAACAGGTAAAATTATTTTGATTTGAAATATCAAACCTTTTAATTTTTGCTAGAAATCCAAAAAGCACTTTCCAGACTAATTAAAATGGGTTATATTTATTTTTATAGTTTCATTCAAAGATATATTATTTCCTTGATACATTCTAAAGATCAAGTCCTGTACCTGTTTCTTATTTCATAATAGTATTACCATTATGCTCCAGAAACAAACAAACAAACAAACAAACAAATATGGATTAGAGAGTATTGTAGGGGATTAACCATTCATAAAATCTAAACAGGAGTACATTCATAGTCAATCATTATGAATAATCAACGCAAAATAAATACAATAATGGGTATGTTGATAGATAAGTCAGTGTAAATATCTGGCTTAACATGCATAAGTAAAATATTTTGGTTTATTTCACTTTATTTTCCTTCAGTTCCCTTATATGAAGCTGTCACCCAAATTAATATGCAGTTTCTTTACCAATCTCTATTTTGTTTTTTAATCCCATCACTCTCTATGACAGACTTGGGTTAGCATGCAGGCTCTATTGAAATTAGTAGATATAGCGAATAAAAGTGAATTCATACGTCACTGGAGAATTTTGTTCAAGATGTTATTATTCTGCCCATGTATAAACCCTGTCAACTTTCAGGATCAAAGCTGGAGGACCTGATTCTGTAGTGGCACCAGAGCGGTTCGAGATTACTGAGAAGTCATTCCTGCTGATTACTTGTGTGGACAAACACAAGAGCATACAAAAATGGAGGAGCAGAATTTCATAGGGCTTAGAAAAGAATATTTTATCTGCAAGTAGTTTCTCTTCCTGGTTTCACACATGTGTTAAGTCTCTCAGACATTGTAACATATATTGTTTTATCTACAACAATTACATATAACAACTATTTTCCATTTACCATGCTTTTTGGATCACCTCTTCAAAAGCACAGTATGCTTATTTACACTTCTTGCTTGGGCTTTTCATTCTACATTGCAGAAATTGATGGCTTCATTCCAGGGAACCCACGTGTGTGGCAGCAACACTGGCAAGCATGGAGCCATGGAATCATTCTGACCAAAAGAGATTTTGCTCAGAACCACAGTCACTCATTTGCTTGTACTAAAATAATTTATTTGTGTTCAGCATATCTCATGCACAGGTGGTTTATTTTGTACTTATGTGGTAGCAAAATTTTTTAACCACTTGCTAAAGATTCTGAAAAGAGGAAAAGTCCTGTGGTCTATGTTCTGTACCTGAATAAATGCTGGATAGATTTATTTTTTCCCCCAACATTTTGAATTTATAAAAATAATTATGAAAACTGATATTGCTAGAAATTACGTTCTTTATCAAGGTGCAAACTAAAAGCTTGTAAAATAATTAGCATATTGTCCATCTTTGAGATGTATCTCCAATCCTCACCTTCTGTAATACAAAGTTTTTCAGCTTATAGATACCCTACCAAAACTTTATTAGTATTTTCTTTAGCAACTGTGCAGTAGAAACTGTATCACCTACCTCATGCCATACAGTCTGTCTCTGTGAGATGTGGAACACTGCAACTTTCCTACTTTTATTCTGTGTGGACACCAGAAACTATAGAAAATCCTGGAATAAAACATGAACCCACACCATCAGGTTCCATTTGAAAGAAAAGGTTTTCATGACAAAAGTGGCTCAATGTAGTCTTGTTCCTACTCTCTGCCAAATCAACATGTCTTAAGAACCCTTTCAAGCCCTAATTTGGGAGTGACTCTGTGTCTGTTTCCTGGCTCTAATTCAGACTTCTGATGGCAAGCACTTTAGTTGTTTAAGCTCTCTATCTATCAACAGGGGACAAGACATACTGCTGATTATGAGGGTTACAAGAATAAAAATAAGCAGTATTTTGTCCGATGAATTCTACATCTAGTACGATCAAGAGAAACAAAAAACAAACTGCAAGTGATACTTGGTCCTTTTACCCAGGAAATACATAACATAATGTTTAATACAATTGGTAGCTTTCTCTTTGTGTAGTTATGATGCTCAAGGTGACATTAAGTACTGTGCAAGCACTGAGGAGTAAGAGTGCATCCAGTGAGTGGTAGCTGTCCAATGACACTGGCTATAAAGGCAAAACTGCAAATGTGCAGTTATAAATCTCTGAGTCACATGGAGCTCATGGAAATCTCAAGATTGCAAACTCATAATAATTTAATCTTTGGTTCGTTTGTAATTTTTAGGGGTTTGTCCCTCAGTCTGCACATATAATAAGACGGAATTCACCTATGCATGGGAATTAAATTAAGATTTTACTTGTAGTATTGGTAGATAGCAAAATTAATACAGAAGTGATTTGTTTGATTTATGACACTAAAATATATATGTTATATTCCTATTATGCATCTAGTCTGAACTGGTGATAATCTAGTCAACACTCAAAAAATCAAATCTTGAGACTTAGAGAAAAAAAAGCCAAAACACAAAACCAAAACAATGAAACAAAACAAATAAAAGAGAAGCAATTGTTGAAAACACAACATAAGTAAACCCAAAACCTGCAAGTAAAACTTCTGAATACAGTGCCATAGGTGTTCAAATAACATCTTGGGAAAATAAAACAGAAGGCTATTTCTACTCTCCTTTTCTAAACAGGATGTGGCAGTGCTATTTCAAGAGCAAGTTATGAGCTTGTGAAATGATATGAAATCACTCTTCAGTATGCTAACTACAGGCTTCTCTTTGAACATTTCCTTTTCGTTTTTCTATCTATAAAGGATGTACATTGGTTAAGTGGAATCAGTGAAACAAGTTGTCAATGAGAAAATGCATGAAAGAGAAGTAATAATCAGCATACAAATAAAGCAAAACAAACCAAAAACTACTAGTGCAGTGCAATGTCTGCACTACCATGAAGCACAGTGACTGCCATGTCATGCTACAATGTGCAACCATTGTTGCATTATGACAAGAAAAAAACAACAGCACTGGGTAGCCAAATCATCAGTACATCAAACCATACAATGCAGTTGCTGTGATTCTATCACTTTTGTGCTACTCTGTACAACTGTGGCTGTCCAGGCTTTACCATCCAAGCAGTAGCTTGCCATGCTCTCAGTGAGGTCGCTCTTTCCTTGCATGGCAGATACAGCTTGTGCTCTTTTGTCCTGCTATGCTCTTCAACCAGCAGTGTGCCACCAGTTAGGGTACAGCGTGCTTCTGTGTACAACTGCTGCTGCAGGTTCCACTTTGTGACATGATCTGCAAACAAAGTCTGCTATGTTTTGCTGTGGACTGTTGTGTTCCACCCATACTTTTTGGTGAAGCCTGTGCTCCTGGGCTGCAGAGGTAATGGAAAACTATGGCTATACTATTCGCTGTGCACTACATGCACATGGATGCAAAAGAAGTCACTCCTGTAAAATAAAAAGAATGTGAAATGGCATGGATGAAAGTGTTCACCTTCTTTTATCCAGACAATTTGTCTTACACCCAAGTAAGTAGTAAGAAGTATCAAGAAAAATGCTTTGAAAGAGGTACTGGTCCAGACAACTTTTTAATGTTTCTTTGTTTTTCCAGGCTCAATAAAATGTATTTAAGACCAATTACAAGGTAAGTTCTGAAAATTGGTATTTTGAGATTTGAACAGCTTCATTCTGAGTGCAAAATACAGGTGCTACTTCACAAGATTCTGACTTCAAGTATCAGCTCTTTTTCAGAACTTTTTATTCTGATACTTTTATTACCTTAAAATATAAAAGGAAAATTTATGTTTTCTCTTAATCCTTCTGACATATCAGGTTAGTCTTACCTCTTCCCAGATTTACCAAGAATGGAGAAAAGACAGTTAGAATTTTCTGTGGAAGACTAATGGTTAATCCTAATGCAGACAGTAAGAAAGAAATCATGCTGAAGATAGTATTTATGATATAGAGTGTTTTAGCCTTTGCTCAGGGGTTTTGTCTCCCACATGCTCACCAAGTGCTTTCAGACTTCTAGTTGAATAGAAATGTTCAACCTGGATGAAAAAAACAAGTCTACCATTAAAACAGTAAGAAGTTTATGAATTAATATTCTCAAGACTTTCAAGATGAAACTTTTGAGATGAAATACATGCCATGAGGTGGAAGACTCCTGTCCAGTTCTGAGGATCTAAACAGTCAATGTGAAGCGGGAGGGATGACACAGGTACACAGCCTTCTGGGAAATGATCAGTCTTCCCTCTTGTCTTACCATTCCCTTTTCCCAGCAGCTTCTTGGCTTCATGACCCTGACACCAGGTTCTGAATGTGGCATTACAATATTCACTATATTGGCAATCAGTTTGCCATAAAAGTGTCACCCAGAACAGACTGATTAGAAGACGTAGTCTGATTCAGTTGCATGCCAAACCCCCTAGTGTTAATTATTCATTCCCCACTAACATAGTAGATTTCTCTCAAGGCTTGTGTGAAGTATTAGTTAAATTCATAGCAGCTCTTGTTTTATAACCTTTCTAACAACATCCTCAGACTTCCTAGACTACCTATTAGAATGACCTCCTTGGGAATAAATAAAATACAGTTAACTATTTTTTTATGAAAGGCATTTTTCCAGACTGACTCTCTTCTCTGATTTTTAATACAAATTAATAATCAACATGTGAAGACAGATTGTTTGCAATTGGATTGATTTATGATATAAGGATTTAAGTATGTCTCCAGGGCAACTACTCTTTGCCTGGGGATTCCATAAGGGCAGCATCACGGTCTTTTTAGTAGCCTTGTTTTCCCCAGTATTAACAGAAGTTCAGTGCTTAAATGCTTGTGTGCTTGTGTTCTGCTGTACTGCTTATATGCAAAATATAATAATAGAGTTGTGTTCAGAGGTATTAGGGATTGGAATTCTAGCAGTGCCTAAAGGCCAGGGTCCACATCAAAAACAAAGAGTTAAATCCTCTTATTTCTAATACACACACATAATTTGCTGCTTGTGAAAAAACACCGCCTTACCACTAATCTTCACAATGGAGCTTAGCAACAAGTTTTGACACAGAATATTGTAGGAGTCAGTCATTGGGTCCCAACAAAATTATCAATCTAGAGGATTTTGTTGCATTAGTGACTAGCAGATTACAGGAGATTCCATGAGTTAGAGGAAAAGTTCTTTCATCCAAATTAAAAACAACAAAACAAAAAACCTAAGGACAAAAAAATCAAAACAAAATAACAAGAAAGAAAACCAACATCAAAACATCACAACAGAAAACCTCTAACTGTGAAATTATAATTAAAAAGCAAAATTCAAACAGACAATTATTGTGATAACATCACAGCTCCGAAATGTCCTCAAACCTGCGCATCCATTTTCAAATATATTAGGTCAAAATATTTACATATGGTCAAAGTTGGTTTGCAGATTCTAGTAGAGCACATTTTATTGAACAAGTCTTAACTTCTAACTGTGAGAAATTGTATGCTTGTCAGTTCTTTGGTCTCCAGTCCCCAAAAAATCAGGTATTTAGAGGTCTGCCTATTTCTAATCCACAAAATAATGGAAATATGTTGCTACGACTGCCATCCTTATCTTTCTCCATTTCACTTATTGTAGCACATGTGGCATGTAACATCAATCTCAAACTTCTGTAATGTCAAATACAAGAGTATGATCTAAACCTGAAGTGAAAGCATTAGCTGATGCTCTTACTTTGGATTATTTTCCTTACTTTAAATCCTGTGGATTTAGTGCATAGGTTTTGGGGCTATTTTTTCCCCCCTATATGCTTATGTCCAGTGTATTCATAAATATTAAACTTACTTTTGCAATATCAAGTAAATAATCAAAAGGCAAAAAAGCCAAAATTATGAAAACAATTTTAATATAACTATGTTGTGTATTTGGGGTACACACTAACCTTGAATTTCTGACTGTGCAGTAGTTTCCCTCACTGGGGATAGGCTTCATATTGGCCATGTATTGATACACAGAAAGAAAAGAAATACAACCTATTTTGATGTCCTGAACACTCAAGTCCTCTGGGAACTAACTTGTTTCTGAAAGAAAACTGTACCATTTGGGAGCCTCTTATAAGACTTCAAAATTCACATTATTCACCAGTTTGCAGCACTGAATTTTTATCTATATTTGTTGCAAACTTTGCATAAGTTTGACCTGTCTCAGAATTGGACCTGCCTATTCTAAGAATTGCCCAGGCTGTGGTGCTCACTGTAGGCAGAAAATTCAATTTCATTCAGAGTCTTAGCACATCCCAGCTCAATAACTTTGGCTGTGATGACAGAATAGAAACAATTCCAAGAATGTCATGCTTGGTGCAGTTCCAAGAATATCATGCTTGGCATATGACCAGCTCACTGTAACAGAAGACATTTCTGTAAACTTGGTGACCATTACTGAAAGAGTTGTGTGTGATCTTCAAAGAACCATTAGTATAATTCCTATACCAAAGCACAGGTTTTCTTAAGCATAATATGAATAATATGAGATCAAATTACCAGTAAATCAGGAATGTAGATGAAATGTTTTCATTTGAAGAGAAAAAGAAACCGCAATTCTTCATGTTACCAACAGTATTCTGACCTACTAATCTACAAAGAAGCACAATAAAAAGGGGAAGAGTCTACTATGTGGTTTCCTCCAGGTGTTTTCAGTGGTGAAAATGAAAAAAAAAACCAAAACAAACAATTTCAAGCAACTAGGACACTACAACAAATATCCAAATGAAAATAAGCCTCCAATATCAGGATCAGATTCATAGACAGGGCCACTTAGGATTACTCCAGGCTATAGATATGAGGGAGTAATGAGCAAAAATAGAGGTGAGTTTTAGTGATTTTTTTTCCACTTTTTATCCTGTTACATGTTGTTGTTGTGGTGGTGGAATGGTATTACCCCATTTAGCACTCCCACTAAAAAGAAAACCATGAGCCTCTCTCCTGCCCTCTCCAGTGAGAGACAAAAGTAGAGGTCATGGGTTGAGATAAAAACAAGTCACTGAAAACAGTAATGAGATAAGTAAAATGAACACTAATAGCAACAATGTTATTAACAAAAGTGTACAAAAAGAGAGGACATACATGCAAAATGCTCACTGAGCACCTCTGGGTGACAATGAACTATGATGATCAGGTTTTCCCCTCCCATCATGCTTTTCTCAACCTGATGTTCTCTTTTTTGGAAGCAAGAGACCCTTACTTCCACTCCCGGAACTGACATGAGTATAGAATAACAACCTACACACACCCACATGGCTCTGGGCTCCACTGCTTCAATGCTACTGCAAAAAAATTAAGTCTGTCCCGGCTGAAAACAGGACAATTGTATATGGAAACATTATAAATAGATCTAGAGTTTCTATCTTTAATGGGACCTGACATCTGTCCCAGTGAAAGAACAAAAGGCAATGGACAAAAACTGAAACAGAGGAGATGATGTCTCATTTATAAAAAAGCCTTTTTTACATTTTTATTTTTAAGAACTTGATTAGTACAAGAATCAATTGCCCATAGTTGGAATCAGGCAAACTGTGCGTGCAAGAAAATTGTTAGTAAGTATTGAAGTATGCCAGGAGGAAAAGTGCTAAGGCATTCTTGAGATCTTTAAACTGAAAAGTAGATGCCTTTCTGCTGCTGGAATATTAGGAAAGAATAAGTCTCAAAGAATGTTCTCAGAATTCAGATAACTTGAAGGAACAAGACCTCTCCAGGAGTCTGATAACTTTATAGACTCCAAAGCCCCATTCTGTGAATCTGTAGCTACATCATCCCTTTTTGTAGAAGACATAGTAAATTAATGAAATGCATGGGATAAATGTAATAAGCTGAAAAAGCAGTTTGATTAAATTGAAACAGATGTTAAAGAGCACATTTTTTTTGTTACTCTATATATTAGTCTCACCCTGTGCAAGAGCTGAGGTCCAGAACCCAAGAGGTTCAGGGTCTGCCTTTCATGTTCCTTTCCCCTCTCTGACAGAATTCAGACCCAGACTTTCAGAAGTAAAGATCCAAAGTTAGTCTTCAAACCCCTTTGCTTAGTCATCAAATAAGCACCTTGTTTTGATATAG